>NC_092859.1:2877841-2924483 GCF_032062135.1 Pyxicephalus adspersus
TTGAAAGGTTGTCAAATGGCCTTAAAATATTTTCCCAAGTGTTCATTTTACAAAAAAAATCTTATCTATTTATTCTATTTATTTTGTTTATTTGTGACATATAAATATTTCACTGAACTTTACCCCACTGACCACCTTCCACCCTACATATTCAGGGGCTTTGAAATTACGTTAAAAAATCAGCAAATTAAATTTGTGGATATACCAAAAAGTAGCTCTATTTTTGCTACAATTTCTCCACTTGCGAAAATAGGATTTTTGCAACAAAATCAGCTTTGCAAAAGCTCTTTCCTATCCATTATCCAGAACCAAAATAGTTCCAAGAGTTCCAATAGAACATTCTAAATGTTTACTATGTAAACCCCCATTCTCTTTGTTAGTAAGGATAATATAAGAAATTAATATCACATACAATGAAAGAATAATAGAATGAACATGGACACATTTTTTGGCAAGCAAGCTTTATTTATATTAGAATTATTTACACCAAACACATTGGATAAACTGGATTTGGGGTGGATAACCTAAATTATCACAATCCTTAACAGCAAGACCAGATTTAACATTTAGCATATGGACTACAGTTATTTGACATTTGTTAGCTTAAAAGCAGTTCAGTGAACTGATAACAGCATTTATTTCTTGTTCTCTACTAAAATATCTATTATCGCTCTCCTAACAATAGGTACATGCATTATGTAAAAGATTTACCAAAAGACTTCTTTTTGACACTAAAAAAAAAAAGTTAAATTATATTAAATGTTATCAAATGTGCAGAGAACCTAAAAGGTGGACAAAAACCTAAGGAAGTTTCACCAAATCAAAATGTTATAGAGATAAAAGGTAAAGTAAGGTTATTAAGATGTGGCAAGTTGCAAAATAAAATAACATAATGCTTGTGTTGGGGCCAAGGTGGGGGTCTTTATTTATTTATTTAATAAGTTTTTATAATGTGTTATTTTTTACTCCTGGAATAAAATTTTTCATGATACAGTAGGAAAGGTGCCAGGTTTAGAGGTTATAGGAATCCCAACTCTATTGCAAAAACAACAGAATAAAATGAAGGCCTGGTGGGCAAAAAGGTCTGCTTGGGTTTTGGTACCGATCTATCATTAATTATTGTTGCTTTCTAATAAAAGTTGAATATTAGAAGTCAGCATTTTTAAAGTTGTGTTTGTATATGAATTTAATTAAATAATAAATTAAATTAAATTATTATTAACTATATTAAGGTGAGCTGATTTTTCCAATTCGATTGCATGCATTTTTTACAATGTTCTTGATATCTTTATTTCTCAGACTGTAAATGAAAGGATTTAAAAATGGAGTAAGAACAGAGTATAACATTGACATCATCTTACTGATCATTTGTGATTGTCCTTTCTTTGGTATCAGATACGTGACAATTAGGGATCCATAAAATATAAAGACAACTGTGAGATGGGAACTACAGGTGGAGAAGGATTTCAGTCTTCCCGAATAGGAGGGGATCTTTACCAGAGTTAGAACAATAGAAATGTAAGAAACCACAATCACAAAGAAAGGGACTATTAGCACAGCAAAGCCCAAAAAGGTAGCTTCTATTTGAATGTTGGAAGTATCTGAACAAGAAAGTTCTATAAGTGGATTTATATCACAGTAGAAATAGTCAATATCATTTTGTCCACAGAATTCTAGTTGACATATGCCAAGTGTTAAAATTGATCCCATGGAACAACTCAACAGCCAGGAGAAAATAACTAATTTAATGCAAAGCTCATGGTTAATAATGGAGGTGTAATGCAATGGAGAGCAGATGGCTAGATAGCGGTCATAGGCCATCACTGTCAGAAGATAACATTCAAATGCTTCTACTGAACAAAAGACATAATATTGAGTGATGCAGCCAGGAAATGATATGGGGGTCCGCTCTTGTACAATAATATTTAACATGTTAGGCGCAATATCTGTGCTTAGCAAGATGTCAGATATGGAGAGTTGGGAGAGGAAGAAGTACATGGGAGAGTGGAGGGTCTTACTGTAATATATCAGCATGATGATCATGAAGTTTCCACATATTGTCCCAATGAATATTATAAGGACCAAGGTGAAGGGGGACTGAGGTTAGACTGTACATACAAAATTCCAGGTTAGTGAATGTAGCCTGAAAACAAAAAAAAGAATAGTATAAACTTACTCTGTTCACTAATGCTCCTTGATGGAAAGCCATGTGCGATTATATGTAACATATGTACTTTTACAATAAACAGAAAACATAAATTAGATATTTTTTTTAAGTTATATTAGAAAGTTAAAGTGTCAAACTGAAGTACTTCATGTTAATATCATAAGAACATTTTGTATCTGTGTTTTAGAACAAAAAATAAATAAATACATAAAAGCAGACATAAAAACACCAATCATAGGTAAAGTCTTGAATGGAAAGAAAAAAGAAAAGAGAGTAAAAGAGAAAAGTATCTGTTCTATGTATACTAAATATAACACATGTGTGTGTCGGTGGATGAGCTCAGTTGAACAAATGAAAAGCTATTTTGTACTTGAGTTTTTATATATTTCTTTACAAATTACAGGTTCCATAGAGAGTAATCAGGATTTCTCTGGGCTCATGTTTGTATTATGAAACAAAAAAAAAAAAATTGGATCAATCTATTTCTATCTAGTAAATTAAATACCGTACTAAATATTTGTCTAGAGACATCAATATAACATTTATAACATAAATAAAACCAGTGCTGAAGCACACATATAGCCTGCACTGCTAAACTCCACATGTGAAATGCGACTTCACTTTCATGTCATGTTGATCTAATCATTCAAAAGTGCCTTCTTTAGGTGATACATTGGGCCTAAGTCTGGAGAGGATACACGTTCAACAGTGAAACTGGATAATCCAGCAAACCTGGAATGGATTTCTTCAAAGTCATTTGCTGTTTGATAGCAAATGTTTTGAATCCTGGAACAGATTTATTCCAGGTTTGCTGAATCACCTTAAACAGACTAAATTTAAAATCATTATGGGCGAGTTAAACTGACTATAATTCTATATTTGTTATTTATCAGCAAGGTCTGCGTTTAACTGACACCAATTATCTTTTTGGCTATCTGTAATGTAATATTCTTATCGATGACCAACCATGTAAGAGGCATCTTTCCCACTGACCACCGCCATGCACTGTGAGTTGTGGATATAAAAATCATACTAGAGGTTCCTTGAAGACTTGAAGTTATTCCAAAGGCTCCCCCATGTTAAAAAAAAGGTTAAGAAACACTGCTCCAAGGTATAGCAATCATCTGGTGATGTCTGCTCCTGGATCGTGTGATTTTTTTATCAATGTGTCAAGCAAAGAGAAGAGACTAAGGGAAGGATTTTATGAGAAGATAACAATGTACCTTAATGAATTAGTTGATGTAGGGGTTTCCCCATCCTGAAAAGGTCAATAAAGTCTGCTCCAATGAAAGGTGTATGTACTGTACTTAGCAAGGCATATGTGTACATTGGTAAGACATTATTGTTGCTGAGACATTCCTGATTTTAACCACCTGGGCGTTACACTGATTTCTAGATTTCTGTTCCAAAAGCGTCACAGGTTTTCATGAAATTTTTTTTTTTAAATTGTAGACCTGTACCAAAAGAGCAAAAATATTTAGTGCGAGAAATTACGGGCTTAGCGGTTAGGGGGTTAAATAAATATATAGCCAATGGTGGATTTTTACGAACTACATTTATTATTTACCATATTTACCACTATTTGTGCAATATTTAAATATATTTTTGTATATAATTAGCATTTTGCAGGTTTCAGAGATAAAATAGAGAAGGCAATTTACGAATGTACATAACCTTAAAAGAGGTAAAAAAATGCTACACCCAAAGAGGAGACTGCTGGATCTCATAAATGGTATTGGGTAGACAAGAGAAAAGAAGATCTCTGCAGGAAGTCGAGATGGGTGTTTCAAAATGCAGTGGCCAAATAGCTGTTATGTGGTCAAAACGTCTATTAAAGTTATGGTGCAGAGTCCTAGATTGGTATTTGGTGGACAAGTGAACCAAGCATATCTACAAAGGGTCCAACTAAAAATTTAGTAACATAGCCAAATGCCCATTCTGTGGTCAAAAATCTATTAGAAGGATGGCTGAAACAGTGCCAGGGTTAATCAACCTAGAATACTAGAGCTTTAGATGTGGCCCTCTCTGCTATAAAAAATCTCAGAAAAAAAACTAATTTCAGCATCAATCATTCTCAAGAAAAGAGTCCGTCTTTGCAGTCTTCTCAGGTCTTAGTGTGTGGGGTCTTCAGCCAGTCTTCTCCAATGTCAGGCCAAGAAAACATAAAACTTTCAAAGAACATTATAGTTGCTCTATTTCAGTGTTATTTGACTTTATTTTTTTTCAAACTGTTTTTATTAGTTTTACAATTTTACAAATAAAAGCATAACAACAATAACCAATAAGGGGTCAAAACATCACGAGGAAGGGGGGGAAACACTCAAAATTTTTGATACATACAACCAGATAAATAAAACAAAAACTACAAGTAGCACAAAATCAGCTATTTAAACCCATAACATATGGACTATTAGCCAGTCACATTTGTAATATTTGTAATATAACACGTGGAGTATTGGAACAGATTGAGGATGGATGAGCTTTCCGAGTTTGTGAAGGCATAGATCATAAATTGGTACCATTGTTGCCAAAAGCGAGTTATACAGTCATCACCTTGAAGTTGAGCGTCCAACATCTCTGTATGGAACAAAGCTTTTAGAGAAGTGATGACTTGTTCCAATGTGGCTGGAAGAGGTTGAATCCAGTTGTGCATAATCGCTCGCCTGGCGGCTAATAGGCAAACATTAGTCCATCGTTGCACAGAGCGTGACATACCGTCCCGGTTTATGTCGTCCCATGAACCAAATAGAAGCAGGGAAGGGGTATTAGAGATATGATGACCAGTAATATTAGAGATTAACATAGTGATTTGACACCAGAAGTTGGCAATATGTGGACAAAACCATAGGCGGTGTGATAAAGAGGCATTAGCACAATTACATTTGGGGCATTGAAAATGCCATTGTTTAGGCTGTAGATCAGATGTGGACGGTCTGAATACCTTATAGGCCCTGTGTAATATCATGAATTGTGATTCCCTCCACACCTCATTTACAACACTCTTCCTAACCATTAGGTAACCTTGTATAGCCATGTCTACTATATTTGGGTCCGGGAAGTCTCTTTGCCACTTTTTCACATTGGAAACCGAAAGGGGTTTAATAAAAGTAGGTAGTAAATAGGCGTGTATATTAGAGATATTTGGAGGAGACACAGACAAGAGCGTGTCAAAACCATTAGGGCCAAATAACTCAGCATATTGAAGAGCCATAGATTTAAGATAGGACATAGCCTGGTTATAGTACAGTGGATGGAGTGCCCATCGAGGAATATCATACTTGCTTTGGAAATCCATTAAGGATATCTTAGACATATCTTCCTGCCTAAAAAGATCTCTAAAATATGTCAGACCCTTCCTTTTCCATAATTTAAATGGTGCGTGCTCCTGTGCCTGTGGGAACAAAGGATTGCCACATATGGGAAGATACTGAGACAAGCGGATCGGAAGTTTAAACCTCTGTCTAAGCACCTTCCATGTAATCACTGTATCTCTAATTACTATATTGTGTCGCAGAAAGGTTGGAAGTATAGCAATTCTGCAATGTAATAGGGCACTTAGATCCCAGGGGTAAGACATAGCACTCTCCAGAGGTACATTGGAATGGCAAGACGTCCCCTTAAGCCAGTCTACAACATGTCTGGTTAAGCAGGCCAAATTGTAAAGTCTGATATTTGGAAAGCCCACGTCTCCCTCAGTCTTGGGCAAGTGCAATTTCAGAAGTGAAATTCTAGGGCGTCTGCCGGCCCAGATAAATTTTGTAAAAGCCCTATTAAGAGCATAAGTATCAGTATGAGTTAGTAGAAGAGGTAATGTTTGCACAGGATATAGCAATTTAGAGAAGGACATCATCTTTACCAGGTGACAACGGCCTAGAAAGGACAGTGGCAGGTTTTCCCACATTCTCAATTCCCTTTATATTTTGGATATTAAAGGGGGGTAATTTAATGAGTACAGGGAAGACGGCATAGGGCCAATATGCAGTCCTAAATAGACTATAGAGTGCAGTGCCACTTTAAACGGTAACTGTGTCCTCCACCGTTCGACAACCTCCATAGATCTGGCTAGAGACAAAATCTCACTCTTTGTAAAATTTATTTTTAGCCCCGAGAAACTTTCATAAGTACGAAATGTTGTTTGGATAGTATTACTGTCTCTTCTGGGGTTAGAGGTAAAAATTAAAATGTCATCCGCAAAAAAAGCGATTTGCAACTCGCAATCATGCACCGGAATACCGTGCAAGGAGGGAGTGTTATCTAAATATCTAACCAGTGGTTCCAATGCAAGATTGAACAGGAGGGGGGACAAAGGACATCCCTGTCTGGTCCCTCTATGTAGGGTGATGGGATTAGACAAGTACCCAGGTGTGTGTATATTGGCCTTTGGAGAAGCATACATTGCCTTCAGTAATTTAAGAAATGAACCCCCCAATCCAATATGATTAAGTACCTTAAAAATCCACGTTATATTCACCGTATCAAATGCTTTGTGTGCATTTATTGCAGTTATAGCCAAATCTAGGTCGGGTTGTCGTTTAGCGATCTCCAAAGCCACCAATACTTTTCTGATATTAGTTACCGCAGATCTGCCTTGAACAAAACCCACTTGTGACGGAGAAATAAGAGAGGGCAATATCTTAGCTAGTCTATCTGCAAGAATTTTAGACTTTAGAATTTTTGCATCCATATTCACCAAGGAAATGGGGCGGTATGATTCCGGTTCACAGGTATTCTTGTCTTTTTTCAAAAGAAGCTTTATGTATGCTTCCTGACCGGACTGAAAATAAATACCCTTGTCCCATAAAGTAAAATACAGGGCATAAAGATCATTAACCACCTCATCTCCCAGAAACTTGTAAAACTCAGCAGTAAAACCGTCAGGACCTGGGGCTTTACCATTTTTCAAGTGCTTAATAGTCATCATGATCTGTTCTTTAGTAATAGGGGCATTTAAAGCATCTAAATCAGTTTGTTGCAATCGGGGCATTTCAACTTCCGAAAGGAAAGCCGTTCCAGCCAGATTATCTGTATCTGGAAGCGAAAACAACTTTTGAAAATAGTGTGCCAGGCATTGGTTCACCTCCTTATATTTAAATATATTTTTGTAAATATATTTAGCATTTTGCAGGTTTCAGAGATAAAATAGAGAAGGCAATTTATGAATGTACATAACCTTACATTATTATTATTTATTATTATTACATTATGTACATAACCTTACATAAAGTATATACACCCAAAGAGGAGACTGCTGGATCTCATAAATGGTTGGGTAGACAAGTGAAAAGAAGATCTCTGCAAGAAGTCTAGATAGGTGTTCCAAAATGCAGTCGCCAAATAGCCGTTATGTGGTCAAAACATTTATTAATGTTATGGTGCAGAGTCTTAGATTGGTATTTGGTGGACAAGTGAACCAAGCATATCTACAAAGGGTCCAACTAAGAAATTAGTAACATAGCCAAATGCCCATTCTGTGGTCAAAAATATATTAGAAGGATGGCACAGAGATAATATTTATTCCTGGAGGTAAACAGGATTTGTTTAATACAATAAGTAACTTAGGTTACCTATTGTATTAGGTAGGGATCCGAGCACTGAAACTAAAATGTATAAAGCAAGAAAACACTATTAGAGGAACCATGGTATGGAATGAAAGTCTAGATGAGGGTTAGCTTGAAAAGGAAATACACTTTTGTGTTTGAGCTAGAGTTTTAATTTATTACTTTTGGAGCCAAAGTTCCATTAATTGCCATACTCTGTTAACATCAATATTGAATTATCTAATTTTTACCAAAGGTTTTGAAAAAAAGGTGAATTGTTTAGATATCATATTTTTCAAAATATTCTTGATGTCTTTATTTCTCAAGCTGTAAATAAAAGGATTTAAAAAAGGAGTAAAAACCGTGTATAACATTGTTATCATCTTACTCATTATTCGGGATTGTCCTTTCTTTGGTATCAGATAGGCAACAATTAAGGTTCCATAAAATATAAAGACAACTGTGAGATGGGAGCTACAAGTAGAGAAGGATTTCAATCTTCCTGAATAGGAGGGGATCTTTAACATTGTCAGAACAATACAAGTATATGAAACTACAATTACAAGGAAGGGCAAAACTAATACAGGAATGCATATTAAGATGGCTTCCAACTGAAGTCTGGATGTATCTGAACAAGAAAGTTCTATCAGTGGCCTGAGATCACAGTACAAATAGTCAATAATATTTATCCCACAGAATTCTAGTTCAGATAATTCAAGTGTTGAAATTGATGCCAATAAACAACTCAACAGCCAGGATGTCAGAACTAATTTATTGCAAAGCCCATGGTTCATAATGGAGACATAATGAAGTGGAGAGCAGATGGCTAGATAGCGGTCATAGGACATCACCGTCAGGAGGAAACATTCAAATGTTTCTATTGAACCAAAGATAAAAAACTGAGTGATACAGCCAGGAAAGGATATGGAGGTCCGCTCATGTAGAATAATATTTAACATGTTAGGAGCAATATCTGTGGTCAGCAAGATGTCACATATGGAGAGTTGGGAGAGGAAGAAGTACATGGGGATCATAAATGCAAATTAAAAGGAGAGAAAAAATCAATAACAAAATAATAATGTATTTTGCATTGAAATATAAAAGGTATCTTGAGCATCGTGGAGGAGATTTGGCTGAATAAAGAACCTTTTTATTCACACTTATTTATATATTTCTTTGCAGTTTGAAGATTCCACTGAGGGTAATTAGGATCTCTTTGGTGTTTGTTGGTGATTATTCTGCTTTTATGAATTTATTATTTTTTGGAAAATACATTAGATTCCCTTGCTCCAAGAAAACAATGTAAAATTTTATGGCTGTCATGTTGGTCTTATTGATTTAGTCTAATCCTGGACAGCTTTTTTTTAAAGAAAACTGGCCTCAAGGCATGATACTTTGTTTTCCTCCGTCTTCTGAATTTAAACAGTGCCAGGGTTAATCAACCTAGAATACTAGAGCTTTAGATGTGGCCCTCTCTGCTATAGCAGACTTACTACATTGCCCCTAAAAAAAAATCTAATTTCAGCATCAATCATTCTCAAGAGAAGAGTCCATCTTTGCAGTCTTCTCAGGTCTTAGTGTGTGGGGTCTTCAGCCAGTCTTCTCCAATGGCAGGCCAAGAAAACATAAAACTTTCAAAGAACATGATAGTTACTCTATTTCAGTGTTATTTGACTTTTTACCATGGGGAAATAAATGAAAGGTCTACTGGGAACCCCTTCTAAAATTTCTATATCTACAGCCCGCAGTACATAGTGGTCGGTGGGGGCAATAGGCCTGATTTATTATTGCTCTCCGAGGCTGGAGAGGATATACTTTCATCTGTTAAGCTGGGTGATAGGCCTGCAATTCAAAACATTTGCTAGCAAATAGCAAAAGACTTTGAAAAAGTCTATTCCAGGTTTGCTGGATCACCCAGCTTTATTGATAAAAGTGTGTCCTCCCCAGCCTTGGAGAGCATTATTAAATCAGGCCCCATGCCTCAAAATGTGAAAAATGTACCAATTTGTTTCCTAATTGACATTATGTCATTGACACAACATAGGGTCAGAGTTGGTTTAAAAACTGCAATGGGTAGCATAATATCATATTATTGCCTTGTGTAGAGGAAATTTCCAAAAATCAGTAATGGAACATAAAGCTACATAAATAGTTTGGGTGGACATTGTTCTATTTAAGAAATACATACGCATCTTAGCTTAACTCAGTGGGAGCAAATCTTTTACATTTTTTCAATTAAAGGTGCTAAAAATCTGGAAAAAGCTAAAACCCAA
Source organism: Pyxicephalus adspersus (assembly GCF_032062135.1). Taxonomy (NCBI): domain Eukaryota; kingdom Metazoa; phylum Chordata; class Amphibia; order Anura; family Pyxicephalidae; genus Pyxicephalus; species Pyxicephalus adspersus. The sequence continues at coordinate 2,887,819 of NC_092859.1, forward strand.
AGATGTCCAGATAATGGAACAATATCTTACCAAGTTTTTTCTCTTCCATGCTTACTATACACATACAGGAAAATACTCTTAGCTTGGCTTATCGTAATTGCAGATGATAAGAAGAATAAAAACATTTGTTCACAGTGAAAGCTTTGAAAATATATTTAGAAGAGAAAGTTACAGAGTAAAAGGGTAGGGATAGAAAAGCAAAGGATTAGCACGCATGGAGTGCATGCATTGCAGTGGATGTAAAGAGTAACCCAAACTGAAGGATTATTTAGGCTAAAATTCTGGACAAATGCCAAGTAGGAGCCCCCAAAGATAAAAATCTGACATGGTAATTCATTCACAGAAAGCTTCACATCACAACAACTAATCAATTGACCGCCTTTCAGAGTCCCCGGATGCCTCACCAAGAGAACCAAACTATCTCCGAGTACCACAGCAAGACATTCAAGATCCTGGCCCTGGGTAAAGAACCTTAGCTTAGCATATAAACAGATAAAATTGATCAGAAAACATAAAATAATTATTTTCTTTATAAATTTCCTCCTTTTTTGTTTTTTTCTTTTTTTTTGTTTTATCACAGGTTACTATTCATATGTGTAACTTGCTTTATTGAATGCAAGGCCAACATAGTTTGTATGCTTTTGTAAACACATTGTAAGAACCCTTTTGTTTCGTCTTACCAATGCAGGTCAGTTGGCCAAAATACATGTGACGCTTACACAAGGTCCACTTAGCGAAAAGTTGAACATTGGGATTCATTTTACAGTGGCCCTGATCATTAAAAGACCAGAGATGAAACCAATGGAGACCCAAATCATAGCTATAGCAGGGTTTAGGCAATAGTGACTTTATTGGCACCACAAGTCAACTTCAGTTGGACTCTGGGTACCATACATTAAAGGGAACAATGCCAGTGTCTTGTCCTTCTGCCTTGGTCAGACTTATTTTGGGCACAGCCTCCAAAGTTCAGTTTCTCTTTACTGTAATAGAGATGCATGTCTTTCAAATATGAAAAAGCAACTCATATAAGTGCTAGACCACTATTGAGTATGATTGAATTCTGTGAAAGCAATCTCTATACCTGGCTACTAAGGATTCATCACTTTTAGTTCTTCTGAATGTTTTATTGTACACCAGACTGATCTGAGAAGAATAAAGGAAGTCAAATGTAATATTGATTAATAATGATCATGAGGATGTTGATGATCTCCATACATGTGTTCCAAAACATATTGACCAAACCTTATTGTCTACCATCCAGGATCCTATGTGCATATTCTGTACTGCCTACTGTTAGCACCGCAGGTCGTGCTGGCGCCGCTGCTCCTAATCGCAAGCACAGGCGCCGGGTCCTATCTTTCAGGTAACCCACTACCTATATTCCATGCCTGTGTTTCCTTCCTGCTGGAGACTTGCTCTGGTGTTTGAGCTGGCGTAGGTGTGTCTCTCCTAATCTATGCGGTAACACACACACGCCCTCTGTTTTCCCCAGCCTATGGGTGATTACCTGCAAGTACTTAAAGGCACCTCCTACTACAGGAAGTTGCCTGAGCAATCTCTGGCTTACTCTGTGTTACTCTCTGTGCTAAGGTGTGTTCCTGTTTTGCTTTACTGTGTACCGGACCTTGCTGACGATTTTGGACTCTGCCTGTTTGCTGCCTGACCCTGACCTCGGATTACGTTTCTGGACTTCGCCTGTTTGCCGCCTGGCCCTGGTTCTGTATCATTGCTTCCTGACTCCTGTGGTCAGCTGCCACTGGCCTGGGGATTGCTCTGGAGTGGCACCTGGCAGCTACCCCGCAGCCCAAGCCTATCCTCACCATCAGAGGCTCTAGCGAAGACCTTGTAGCTGCTTAGTCACGCCCCACTGGAGTATACCCAGTCAGTGGCACAGTGGGTCCACACCCGCTTGCATAACAATATGTTCCAAAACATATTGACCAAACCTTATTGTCTACCATCCAGGATCTTATGTGCATATTCAGTACTGCCTACATTTACCTCCTGACCTGCCACGTTACATGGAATTTAATTTAATTGGTTTCTGTTGAAGGAGCTCAATTCAAAGGCACTGAGGTAGTTGCTTTACGACACGTAACATGTGACTTCATATTAATAGTATTATGTTCTAAGTCACAAATAAAGTAGCACCATGAAAATTCTACTAAAATTGACTTCTTAACCTTCCTGACCCATTGCAATCTCACACTTGTATTATTACGCTCAGCCAACCATACACTGAAGTTATACATTCACACAGATTTGATGTTCTCAAAAATACAATCTCTATTCTAATTGATTAAAAGACAAAAATACTTTTATTCAATCACATAAACATTATTCTACTACTATATCATTCTTTGACCCATTTGATTATACTGTACAAAAGTATTATTTTGTGGATTTGGTGTTTCCATAAGGCTGTGAAGTAATAAATAATAATAAAAACTGCAAACTAATTTTCCAGTACACATTTTACAGTTTAGTAAATTCATTATGACTTTAGGACCCTGTTAGACGTACATGAGGTCCATGCAAGGGAAGAATCATCAGCCCTCTGGTAGCCCATGCCATGGTTCTTCTGGGAATGCGGAATGCCTGTGTTCCCCCCAATGTGTGACGTTCCTTTCTCTGACCCTAACATCACACCAGGACAAAGCAGTAATATAGGAGGAACAAGTCACAGTGCTCAGCACATCCATTTATTAGCATTGTAGGGATAAATGCCATCACTAAAACGAAAAAGGTAGGGGATCTGGTAGGGGATATTTTATTTCTACAGGGAATTTCATGACTGTATTCTTTTTGGCATGACCTCCTAAATTTCCATATGTTGAAATTCCATTCTGTTTTTCTCTAAATAGTAATCAAGATTTCCCTAGGCTCGTGTTTGTAAATGCGTTGAACATAAACATGTTTTAATACCATATTATTATCTAGAAAATTAAATCCTGTAGTAAACAGAAATCTATTATTTTAAAGGACATTGGCAGATTATATAGCCTGCCTTCTAAAATGTTCCTTCCATAGTTGTCAAGTTGATCCAACAGGTCAAGTCCAACTCTGGGAAACTTTTAATAGAAATACTGGCCAACAGACAGGGTGCAATACACATATTCATTTGGAAAATGTTTCCAAAGTACTTTTTTAACACACAATGTCCTCAGCTTTAATTTAATGACACCCAGTGTAATTTTAACTGGAAATCTCAGGAAAAACTTTGCACAACAAATGTCATGACTTTGCACCCCATCACCATTACCCCTTTCTCCCAGTGTATTGAAAAATAGACAACACTCGCTTCAGCACCACTTTCTGCATCATGACCACTTGATTGGAGAAACAACAAATAAAAAGTTTTATGATAAAGAGAAGCATTAAAAAGAAAATCATAGCATACATATGGCTGGGCCTTCCTCTGGGATGGGGTTTATTGAAAACATACCATTTGGTATCTGCACACCATCCTTCTCACTTTGCCACCACCATCACCATTTTTTACTGGTGTTATTTTGGTTCGGAAGTCTTCGACCAGTGTCATTTGCAGCCGCCCACAATACATATTAAAATATATTTTATCTTGGAGTCTGGATCTTACTTTGGCTCTCCTATTGTTGCAGGGGTTCTACTAACCAGGCACTAATCCCCCAAACTAACCCTGCACTCTTAACTTATAGTAAGCCCCCCTCAGCCTCCAGGGGCTAGTTGTACTGTCCCAGCCCACTGTTGTGCCCAGGACTTCAATGTGCAAAGGATGGTGTCCAGGGAGGAAAAAAAATAAGGTCCAGGAACCCACAAAACAGGACAGGGACACAATGGAAGTCAGGAAGTCCAGGGTCAGTCACCAGGTGAGTCCCAGTGATGCACCGTATAGGAGAGTCCAGCAAGGGCGAGCTGCAGAGCAGAGGACAGAAAAATACTCGATGGATTTCCCCGCTGCTGTATCGGAGATACACAGGACATTCTGCATTGTGGTGACTTACATATCCCCGATCATATATGCATCTCCTAACAGAGGATCTGAATTTTTTCATGTTCCGAATCGATAATACATTGAAGGCTGAGACAGCAACTAATATGCTGTTAAAGAGGATCATAATAGCAACCCCAGCATGCTTCTCTGTATGGAACTCCTTTACAGTACTTTCAAAGTTTTCAGGTAGGGGGCTGCCTAAAAACAGACACAGTTCATAGGGAGCACAAGCAAAGATTGGATAATAAAGAAAATAGCAGCCACCTTGGTGTGCCGCTGTTATGTGGTCCATCTATTTTTGTATTCATTATGAAATGCAGGATGTTGTGAATATTATAATTATGGACCTTCTTTTTAGGTTATCAATGCAAATTATGTAGATAACGGTCTTCATGGCCAGTGCCAGGACAAAAAGAGTACGGGGAGAACACCAAGCCTCAAAATGTACAAATTGCTGCAATCTTGCAACATCTAATAAATCCCTCACCAAGGAGCTAAACTATCACCAAGTTCCATAGCAAGATATTCCAAGATCCTGGATCCCGATAAATAATCTTTACCTAGAAAAAAATCAGGTACTGATGATTAGAAAACATAAAGTAATAATTTTCTTTATAAGTTTTCCTCCTTTTTTTTTCTTTTTTAATATTCATATGTTGAATATGTTTTATTGAATGCAAGGCTGAAACGTACTGTTATGCTTTTGTACACACATTGGGCCTGATTTATTAAAGCTCTCCAAGGCTGGGGATGATACACTTTCATCAATGAAGCTGGGTGATAAACCAGGAATGGATCAGATCCAGGATTCAAAACATTTGGGACAATGGAAAAATACATTTCAGCCAGCTTCAAGAAGGAAAGTGTATCCTCTCCAGCCTTGGAGAGTTTTAATAAATCAGGCCCATTGCAAACATCCTTTTGTTTTGTCTTACCAATGCAGGTCAAGTCAACATACAACATGTGAGGCTTATGTCTTACACAACAGGGTTGATTTACCAAGAGGTAGAGAAGGTCCACCTAACTAAAAGTTGAACACTGGGATTAATTTTACAGTGCCCCTGATCTTTTTTTGCTATATTGTTTTTTAATATCAAACTAGAGATGTCACTAAAAGAGACCCAAATCATAGGTATAGCAGGTTTACGTAATTGGAACATTATTGGCACCACAAGTCTGGACTTTGTGCACCACTCATGACTGGTGCTCAAAGAGAACAATACCAGTAATTTTGATCAACAATGTTGAATAGGATGCTGATCTTCACCATCTCCATACAAATTTTCCAAAAAATATTGATCAAACCTAATGTCTACCATTTAGGATCTCCAGGACCTAAAAAATATGTGCATATTTAGTATATTTTAGTGACTTTGCTGCAGCTACCACGCTACCCTGCATTGTGCTATATTGTTATTTCTGATTTAACCCATGCCTGGACTCCGACTGCGTTTGCCTGCCGTCTGACCTGACCTGTGCCTGGGCTCAGACTACGTTTGCCTGCCCCTGCCCTAAAGTGTGCCTGAACCCCCACTACGTTTCCCTGATGCCTGGCCTGACCTGTGCCTGGACCCCGGCTATGTTTGCTTGCCCAGATCCTTTGCTTGAACTTGGATGGCATTCACCCCCACCTGGCCACACCAAGGCCACCAAGTCTTTCCTCCTCAGGTAGGGTTACCCTGAGGGACATGACCTGGTGACACCCAGCAGCAAAGAGCCTCTCGACCTCTCCACACCAAGGCCACCAAGTCTTTCCTCCTCAGGTAGGGTTACCCTGAGGGACATGACCTGGTGACACCCAGCAGCAAAGAGCCTCTCGACCTCTGGGCTACCAGGCTGTCACCACTTGTAGAGTGCCCTGCTGATAACCTGGTGTCATTTGGACACAAGTGATCCTGGGGTGATGCCTGGGCCATTTGCATACCATTGCCCAAATCCTCCACAACCAATTTAATGGGGTTGAGGCAAACTTCACCAAAAGCTAAACAGGGGGATCAACCTTCCAGTGCTCTTAATTCTTGTTTTGCTGTAGTATATTTATAAATAAAGGCATAAAAAAGCAGATGAAATATAAATTTTATTCACACCTGATGTCACAGATAGCTGCCCAAATTAAAGCTATGACCTAATTGTCACCACCAGTCATTTTCAATGACACACACACCTAGTGTTTAAAGGAAGCAATATTGTTGTCTTCTTTTTCTCCCTTTGACCGACTTGTTTTTGGCATGGCTTCCAGACTTTAGCTGTACTTTATTTTATTAGGGGTGCAGGACTTCCAAATGTGAACAAAAGGAACTCATATAGGTACTTGACTACTTTTGACTATAATTGTAGTATATTATAGCAAACTCAAACTAACTGGTTCACAAAAAAACACTCTAATTTTCGAAAAAAAAAAAAAATATTTTTATTTAGGTATAAATAAAACAAAACATGTCAAAGACCCTTGATGCTGTCTAGGCCTGAATACCCCAACGTGAATGGTGTCCAATTGTGTAATATGTCAGTTACAAGTAGTGGACCGTAGTAGCTGTATCCAACTCATAGGTATAATTGCATAATAGGGGTATTAAAACCTGGGGCCCAAGAAAGCTTTAGACTTCCAAGATCCTTTCAGGGGTGTACATTTAGACATAAGAAAGATAAAGAGACTTAAAAAAAAATATTCCATGAGATCCATAAGTTCAGTAACCAACATTCGGTATCAACCCATAAAGACCCCAAAAGAGAGGGAATCAGTAAATACATCCCAGCAGGAGAAGGATGGGCCCTGATGGACCCTTCTTGGAATGTATCATTTCTGTGTCCCCTAGAATTTGTTCTTCCTTTCTCTGACCATCATCACAACAAGACAAAGCAAAGTGATGTTGGAGGAAGAAGCCACAGTGCTTGGGAGAAGGCACAGCCATTCAACATCAATAAATACCAAAGAGTTTGACAGAAGCATCATCACTAAACTAAAAAAGTAGAAAACATGGATTGCAAAAGAGGCGAGAATATGTTATCTGTACTGTATTTAGCATTCTTGAACCACAGAATTTTCAAAAACAAGGCTTCTACATGACAAAATTATACACAGGTTGTCTTTATTTCTCCCATCCTATGCCTTTTACTGTTTTGTTTTTGGACATAGCCATCAAATGTATATGGATGCCCATCCCCCATTTTAAATTTATCAATGTGAACGGCAAAAGACAAAAAAATGTTGGGACATATAAATCCACAATTGTTAACATAATAATAAAACATGCATTTATTTTTAAGTATTTTAAAAAGTAATATTAATAAAAGAAACGATGCACATTCTAATAGATTCAACTCATCAAACAGGTCCTAATTGAGACATCCTTCATGTTTCAGGTAATAAGCACCGCTTCTTCAGGGTTCATTAAGACTTTATAAACATATATACAAGTTCCCTGGTCTCTAGGGGTAATTCCCCAATGATTCTCTCAGAAAAGAATCAGGACATAAGCAGAAATGGCAGCAGAGGGAGCGATAACCATCTTTCAAAAATATCTTTCAGTAAATGCTATACCTTTCAGAAGGATAAATGGCTAATGCCACAATCTCCAGCTTCGATATGCAATTCTAAGAACAAAAAAAGATAACTTGATGTGCCAAACTGAAAGAATAAAGCACACAAAAGGTTTTCTTTGTAATCTTAGCCTCACCAATGGCTGATCTGCGCTGTTTCTATGTAGAGATAATTAGGCATTTAGAAAACATGTTACCAATTTTCTGTTAGTGGTGGTGGTATCTGGTACTGCACCACAACAATCCGCGTTCACAAGATTTGTGAAAGTAACATTCGGGAAACTTTAGAATCTTCAATATCATGTATAGTGATAGCACAATGAATATGAATTTGTTAGCCAGGACCCAGTGAGGAGTTTTGAAAAATACTCATTCTCAGATGAAGACGTTTTTAGTCGACATACAGAATTGGTATTTATTCCTTAAGGAAGGATTTATGTTGTGCAATCAGAGGGGAAATAGAAGCTGGACTTGAATATGTAGGTATATTTGCATTGGAGCATGCATTTAAATAGAAAATAATTTTACTTTCATGTCATTGATGGAACCACAACATGGGATGAAAATCTAATGGGTGTTTGCCTCTGATCTGGTACCACACTTTGGTGTTTGAAGCAAGTACCATTGTGTTTAGAGCTGTTTTTGTATTGTGGGTTCTGGCGGAGTTTGTGCACCCCGGGTTCCTTTAGATTCCATACAAGCCGAGAAGGGTATATTGTTTTTAACTAGTTGTTTTGAAGTTTTTGGATCCAAATCCCATCTTTGTAGGCCACATTTTTTTAAACGTTTCCTTCATATCTGTATTTCTTAGGCTGTATATAAAAGGATTTAAAAAAGGTGTAAAAACTGTGTACAACATTGTCATCATCTTTCTGATCATTTTTGATTTTCTTTTCTTTGGTATCATATACAGAGCAAGAAGGGTTCCATAAAACATAAAGACAACTGTGAGATGGGAGCTACATGTGGAAAAGGATTTCAGTCTCCCCGAAAAGGAGGGGATCTTTATTAGAGTTAAAACAATACAAGTATATGAAACCAGGATCAAAATAAATGGGATTACTAATGCAGGAAAACATAACATTGTGGCTTGCAATTGAATTCTGGATATATCCGAACAAGAAAGCTCAACTAGAGGATTAAAATCACAATAGAAATAGTCCATAACATTTGAACCACAGAACTCAAGTTCAGATATTTTAATTGTTAGAAATAAAGCAAAAGAACAGCTCAACAGCCAGGATGTCAAAATTAATTTATAGCAAAGACTTGATTTCATAATGGAGGTATAATGGAGAGGAGAGCAGATGGCTACATAGCGGTCATAGGACATCACCGTCAGAAGGTAACATTCAAATCCTTCTACTAAACCAAAGACATAACACTGAAGAAGGCAGCCAGGTAAAGATATGGAGGTGCGCTTATGTAGAATAATATTTAACATGTTGGGAGCAATATCTGTGGTCAGCAAGATGTCAGATATGGAGAGTTGGGAGAGGAAGAAGTACATGGGAGAGTGGAGGGTCTTACTGTAATATATCAGCATGATGATCATGAAGCATTATGGCCATTATGGCAGGTGTCTCTATTTAATATATACAATGGGCAGCAACTGCCTGCTGTATACATTGAAGGGGCTCACAGTAAAGTTTACCTTGCCATGTGTCAAAGTAAATTCCAATTGAGATTTGTTCAATATAGAAAGAAAAAAATATATATAAAATAAAAAATATATAACATATACTATATATACACACTTAAGGGGGAAATAAAATTTTATATACAACTTTAATATTTGGGTATAAATACATTTTATGCCATAACACAAGTAGGAAATGATGTTAGTCTCAATTAACTGAATTAAAGAAATGCAAACATTTTAGTATAATATATACTTACATTAGTTACTAATGATCTGTGATGGAAATCCATATGTAGATATTACCTAGATAAAACTGAAACAAAGCAGCACAATATGGATTTTTTTTAAATTCTAATTAAACATTAAAATGTTATCATGAACAATATTTTGCATGTTTGAGATGACATGAATCGTCATTGTTTCAATCAGGGTTTTATAACATTGTAAACAGCAGATAGAGAGAGAAAAAAGTATGCATATGTATTTCTGAAATATGAATCATGTGCATAGAGGGATGACCAAATAAGAAGTTGATATGCAACCAGTTATTTATATTCCTTCTTTACCGGTTAAAGATCCCTTTGAGAGCAATCAAGATTTCGTAGGGCTTGTGTTTGTAACTATGTTTAAATGTTTTTTTTCAATATATTATTATCTAGCAAATGGAATGCATTAGTAAATAATTACTCAGAGACGTAAAAGTTACATTTTAGAGGAAATTGTAGCCTTGAATTTCCATGTTAATGCTACTTCCATGACTGTCATGATGATCCAAGATTCACAGTTCAACTATAGGCAGCTCCTAATACAGAAAATAAAGAGAGCAAATATCTAGCTTAAGTTTAGAGCCACCCCCAAAGTACATTTACCACAAGATACCCTCAGCTCTATGGTTTTATTGATGATCAGTGTCAGTTAACCAGGAAGCCTGAGGATATACTGTACTTTTAATAAAAAGGTGCCATGGACTCACACTCTTTTTGGCACAATGGCAATGCCTTTTAACTGCAATGTTTTGAAGCAGAGACAGCACGCACTTCATCACCAATCTCTGCATCAGATGATGACTGCTTGATCTGGACAATGTTTTAAAAGAAAACTTAAAAAATTTCAAAGTTTAAAGTTATGGGGCTGCTGAAGATTTTTTACCCCTCCCCACTAATGTGCTTGATTTGACCTTTAATTAACTGGATACATGCTATCTGATTTAATTTCACTTTGCTACTGGAGTTTGAATTTAAGGCTAAATGCTACCAACTATTATTCTTTTACCAATGTTAAAATGGAAACTGGGGGACTAGTCATAAAGTAGCGCAGAACAGTGTTGTCCTAAAGGACTTGTAGTTGTAGGGGTTGGGAAAAATGGGCATGGTGAGGGAGGCTTGGGAGGACATGAGACCTCTAGAAACCCAATGATTGCCATTAGGGTAAGGAGTTATAGTATAGGGTTACCTACAAGAAGAATGATGTCATCTGCAAATGTTTAAAGTTTATGATGATTACCAGTCAAAACCACAAATGTCCAGATGTCCATGGAATACTAGAGCCAATGGTCCAATGGCTCAAGCAAACGTGAGAGATGAAAGGGGCATTCTTGTCTGGTTTCTCTGAAAATTCTACAACACTTAGAGTAACAAACTACATATTGCAGAAATGCCTTAGGTTTTGTGTAAAGCACATTGACCCAGTTTCTATTTGGCCCAAAGCCCTGTCATTCAAGGAGACATTCCAGATATGGCCATGGAACAGTGTCAGATGGCTTCCTAATATCAATCCACAGGAGAAATTAGGGGCAAGTGCATACTTTATAGACCATGTAGGCCACATTATCCGCAGCTTGCCTATGGGGGATGACGCTCACTTGAGTCTTTACCAGTGAGGCCGTTTATGACCCTATTAGGTCCAAAAGCTTTAACTTGTACCAAGATTTTTTAATTCAAATTCAAAAGTTAGATTGGCCAGAAGTTTGACCATGCAGGGGGAGTTGTGTTTGGCTTCAGTGTCATCCGTATAGCATCAGTGATGGTGTCTCTGCCTAAAGTTCCACCATAACGAATATAAATTTAAAATGTTGGTAGGGTGTCATCAAACATTTTAAATATTAGTGGACAGGAAAGCCATCCAGCTCTGGGCACATCTACAATTTAAGAGAGCATGTCTTTGACAGATAGTCCTAGTGGCAGAGTGTTCCATGTACACCATGGGGTAGGAAGGATGAAAATATTCGGCAGGAGGTTGTGTGAAATCAATGGAAGAAAGCAAGGAAGAGGGCTAGTCCCCAACCACAAATATGCACCACAATACTGCCTGGAATGGACAGAGCAGTGCAATAAACATTCATGGAAAAAAGAAAGGGAAGGCAATAAACAAATACCAATTAGCAAAATTCAAAATACATAGGTCAAAGATTGTGACTCAAAAGGTTAAACATTGAAAGAGAAGATCAACCCAGTGGCTGAACCAAAAATGGGGTTGTGGATTCAGGAAGGGTGAAAGATACTACCCCTCCCAAATGGAGACAAAGTGGCATCAAACATAGATAAAAGCTGCAGGTTACAAACAAAACAGTATATTATATACAGACTGTTAAAGGTGAACCGAAACAATACCGTGTTTCCCCGATTTTAAGACATCCCCATTAAATAAGCAACCCCGGATTTTTGAAAAAATAATTAAAATAAGACACTCACCTGTGAATAAGACATCCCCCGATATTTGATCCTGTGTGTGTCTCCTTGATGCTGGCTGCAGCACGTGTCTGCTCCTGGCTGCAGTGCAGAGTGAAACTGAAAGTAACAAGCTGAACAATAAATGTGTACTGTAGTCTTCTTCATGGAAAAATAAGACATCCCCCTGAAAATAAGACCTAGGGCATATTTTGGTATTTCAAAAAATATAAGACTGTTTCCTGTTTCCCCAATTATAAGTGCCTTATAATTGGGGAAACAGGGTATTACAAAATGCTTTAAAGTTAGCTGTGAACAGTGGCAGTATTAGGGTCTGAACTCAGTTCTGTTAGCATAGCAAGTGAAAACATAATAGTAATACAATCAGTGTAATAAAACTTGGAGCTGGGTCAAGTGCCAAAGGAACTCCAGACCATCATTGAGTAGTAGATAACATAGCCATGGTACCATCTGCAACAGCCACCCTGACCATTCACCAAGTACAGACACGTGAGCAGACACTCAGTGGAATAAACCAAACATGAGATGTACAGGGCAGCAGCTGAACAGAAGTCAACTCAGAAGCCAGAGGATGGTCACCCACAAGGGACATTTGGACCAACACTGCAAAAAGTAAGAGACATAACATAAAAATTAGGAGCCATACATAAAAGCAATAACCGTATGAAACATCTCACATCTCTGATCTATATGAAAGTAACACGACCCAGAGGAGTCCATGTCATTCAAGTTAAGGGCCCTACAAAATCCTTTCAGATAGAATTCTGGCAGGAACAGACAGAGATGGAAGAGCAAACACTCGGTTCCTGCAGCGACAACAGCTCACAATAAATTGTGCTATTACGGTAAGGTACCTTAACCTGGAGACCCAATATCTGGGGGGATGGAATCTACGGGTACCACCTCCCCTCACTTATGGATGGTGGACATAGTTGGGTCTGCAAATAGCTGATACTCATAGTTTTGGAAGGATATTAGGTAGAAGGTATTATAGGTATTGATTGTGAGATTTAAAGCTCTCACGTTCCTCCATCTGCAATCCCAGAACAGTGGCAACATCATCAATCATACCTTTTAGGAATGAAGTGTGACTGCCCAGGTCATTTCCTAGTCAGCCAGACTAGTTTGGCCAATTGATCAAATTGGCCTGTGGAAGACTTATTTCTTACACACCTAACCAAAAAGGGGTAAAGAAGACCCACGTAGCTAAATGCATTGGGATTATAATTTTCCTAATTTCTTTTTTTTTATACCCAAACTTAGTGTACACATAAAAATAGATAATTAAGGGGTAAAAATTTAGCTATCAATGGCTGCCAAAATATTAGCTATGGCAGGGTTTAAGGAGTCCTTTTGGCACCACAAGTCAATTTTATTGTGTCTGTGTGAACCACACATGACTTGTCCTCAAAGAAAAAAAATGTTTGCTCTTTCAAGATTTGGGCTTTAACTATTTTTGCAACTGTAGACTAAATGTTCAATGACACTGTGTCTCTTAGTGCTGTCTATGCAGAGGGCTCTGACATGACAAATTAAAACTATGCCAATACCATAATGGCTGTCCTCAAATATAGACGGGGAGACATGATATAGTAAGTTACATAGCTAGTAAAGTTAAACTACTAGGGAAACTAAATAAACATCTCCTAGATAAAAAAAACCCATAGACATAGTTATTCCAGAGGAAGGCAAAAAAATCCCTAGCACAATTAGCTGCAGCAGGGTAAAAAATATTTCCTGATCCCGTGAGGCAATCGCTATGGATCACCAGTCTCAGTTTTCTCTTTACTTTAAAAACGTACCCCGTTAAATACCCAGTTAAATTCTGTGCTTTTTAAAAGCATCCAACTTTTTCCTAATGCAATCTTTACTTGTTGCTGAAACTACTTCCTGAGGGAGCCGACATTCCACATTTTCATAGAATCCCTTCCTTATCTGGAGATTAAATTTCTTTTCCTGCAGACGCAAAGAGTGCTCCCTTTGGTTTCCCTTCTCTCCAATCCCACAATGTCCTTTTTGTGAACTGGGGCCCAAAACTGGACTGCATATTCCAGATGTTGCCCGACCAATGCTTTGTACAGGGGCAGGATTATGTCTCCATCTCTGCAGTCTATTCCTCTTTTATTACAAGAAAGTACTTTACTAGCTTTAGATATTGCAGCTTGGCATTGCATGCTGTTATTAAGTCTATGATCTACCAGAACCCCCAGATCCTTGTCTAAACAGGTCTATGGGAACTCCTGCTATATTTACTATGTTCACAGCTCATAGCATGTTAGTGTGGTGGTCAGTGGGAAGAAATTCTCTTACATTTCTGGCCATTGGGAAGAATGTCATCCTTACAGATAGTAAAAAGATCATTGGTGTCACTTATACTGACCTGAGAGGCACAAACTTCTCACTTATCAAGGAACCCCCAGCAACCACTGGATGAACCATTGTTGAGAAACACTGGACTATATTATGGATTTCCTATCTTTCTAACTTACATGTAACCAACTGCTTACTGGAGTTATCTATCCACACAAGTTTGAAGTTTACAAAATACAATCTTTATTCACATTGTTTAAAACACAATACCATGTTACATTTGATCCAGAAACATTCTGCTACTACTATATCATTTTATGTACACATTTTCCAATTCAAAGTATTATTGGCTTGTTCGTCTGTTGATCAAAAGACAACAAAGAAAGAGATTTAAGCAGGGTTTTTCGGCACAAATGATGTATTCAACATACATTAACAAAGTTTAAAAAATACCACTGTACACAACTAGTGGTCAGGTATAATCATTGAAGTCATATGATTACCTAATACAATAAACAGTTATCAAAGGTTGGTTTAAACCACCTTATTACCCTTGGGGTTCAGCGACAAAAACAGTTAGTCTGTGACTGAACCCCAAGGGTAATAAGGTGGTTTAAACCAACCTTTGATAACTGTTTATTGTATTAGGTAATCATATGACTTCAATGATTATACCTGACCACTAGTTGTGTACAGTGGTATTTTTTAAACTTTGTTAATGTATGTTGAATACATCGTTTGTGCCGAAAAACCCTGCTTAAATCTCTCTCTTTGTTGTTTTTTGATCTATTGAATGATAAGGGTAGGCACGTTATTGTTCTATTTACAGTCACTGTGAAATACCACCACCATTACCATATCTCTATTGTTCGTCTGTTGGTTTGTTAGTCTTGCATTAGGTCCATGCATATGAAGAGTCATATACTCAGTTCATTGAATGTCCATACCACAGCTCTTTGGGGAGTTTGGAATGTGTGTTGTTTCTTTTTCTAACCCTAGGATAATGCCAGGACGAAGCAGAAATGCCATAATAAAAAACAAAGAATGATGATTTTCTATCATACCTAATAAGACAATAAGTCATATATGTTCAAAATAATTTCAACAAACTGTGAGTAGGTAATTGTGGATTATGGTTTATAAATAGAATGAAATAAATGATTTACTTTTTCCGGAACCATGGCATTTCTGAACCATGAAGTTTATAACAATGGGGAATCTGGATGCCCCAAATAAACACAGGCTGTCTTCACTTAGATCTTGTGGCTTCTACATTTTTTATTTTAATTTGAGGACATAGACACCAAATCTAAATGTTACCCATATCCCTATTACACATTTATAATGTGTTACATTTATAAAGTAAGCATTTGGAAAACATTTAGGTCGTGTGTTTTCTCCCAGAATGTGGGTACAAAAGCACCAGATACCCTAATCACGAACATACAATGATGGCCCTCTGTGAGTCCAGTTATTGTTAGTATCTTGTATCCGTAAGATGAAAAGAGAGAGCTGGTAACCACTTTCATAATGCAGCTTGGCATCCAGTGTTGGTGCCACCTGGTAAGCAGTCATTACACCACAAGGTGACTATCTATGTGAGCAAGCTGTGTAGAAGTTACACTCAGATGGAAGACTATTGAGTTTTCAATATCATAAGTAATGGTTTTAATTTCAATATAAATTAGCTAAATGTGGTCTTCTGTGGTCAAGACATTTCTATCAATATCATAACACAGAGTTGATAATTACAGCTAGAGCAAAGCAAGATTTGTGTTGTACAGCAGATGACAATGTGGTTATGTGGGTATCTCTGCATGAAAGCAGACTTTTCAAAAGAAAAATAAACACTTTTAGTTTTAGAGTTATTGGAGGAAACATAATTTGGAATAAAAGTCTACGTGACCCTCTATATTTTTATTTCAACACTCCATTTCTGCCATATCAATGACAAACAGTTTGAAGAACTGTTTAGACATTCATAGTCCAGGCTGCTGATGGAAGACTTAAAACAACCACAGGAATGATTAGGGACATTCCATGAGATGCTTAACCTTACTTTACTTAGCTCAGTCCTATTCCTGTCCACAATTTATATATGTAAAGCTGAACCTGTTGCTCTTTCTGGAGGTAACAAGTACCTTATTGCTTTGTTCACACTGGCCATGAGGTTGCATACCGGTACCTCTGGGGAGATGATACATGTAGTTTCTTCCAATGGCAGACCTATAAAGAATGAATGGCGGCAGCTATGGGTGGTACCAGTACCACTCACCGGCCTCAGGTGTCAAATGTGCAAATGTTTTTTCTTTATGAAGGTGAAAGCCAACAGGAAAAGAGCAAAATCTCATGATCCGAAAGCAGGCTTAAAACTGGCCTATCTGGTCCTTTTAGGATATCTTCTAACAAATGTTGAAGTTTGGAGGATTTAATAAACACATTTAAGCAGATCAAAGGAAGGAGCCTAAGAAGAAAACATCTATAACATTAAGTACATTAAGACTAATAAATCTTAGGATATGATATAACTCTTCAATAAAGTTTATGTACAAAGTTCTACTGTGCTAGGTATATACTAACAGGATAATGCTATACTTTGAGTGAGAAGCTAGTGCCCTCTGGAAAAGGCTATTAGCCAGAGGATATAGTCACAAACTTGTAAAAACAGCCTATTACAAGGCAGAAATCTCCAGGAATTAATCCTTCCAAACAAAATACCCAAATCACATGAGACAGTAAGAGTAATTACTACATTTAACAAACAACAAACGGGGCTATCTAATTTAATATCTAAACATTGGCACATTCCCCTTTATCCAAATACTGCAAAATCTCTATCAGAAAAACCAAGCATTACCTTTAGAAAGTCTCCTTCATTAAAAGATTATTTGGTTTCTAGACACATTTCAATCAAGGCCACACCAGAACTGAAAGCCCCACCATGCACATACAAATGTGGAAACTGTCCACGATACAGCTGGATAACTGAAAAGCAAACTACCCTCCCCAATACCACTCAACACAAAATAAAACAACTTGTTGATTGCTTATCGACTGGAGTTATCTACCTCATCACATGTCAATGCGGTTGCTATTATGCCGGCAAGACCAAAAGAGCTTTTCCGTAAATGCATTTATGAGCATATCTACACAATAGCAAAATCCTAAGCTCGCTCGCACATTCGTATTTGCAATCCGAAATCGGAAGCCCTTATTCAACAACTGAATGAGCTCGCTGCTGGAGCCGTGCATCCCCGGCAGATTTACACTGGCGAGCTTGCATTAAAAGTCGCTGTTCCCCTAAAAAATAATCCTTTCTAATGGCACACATATTACCCCTAGCCCTAAAAAAAAATAAAAATGTTTGTGCTGTTCAAATGTTTAAAACATCTATATGTGCTAAGAAAAAAGCATATTTTAAAATCACTTATTTCTTTTCGCCAATTTTATTTTATTTTTTTAATTAATAGAATATCTGCTTACTGGTGTACAAATCTAAAGGATCATATCATTCAATGATAATGAAATGTCCAATAGTGAAAATGGAACTCACACACACAGCTTTAATAAACATTACACAGGTTAGTATGGGCGGAAGTTCACTCCGCTATCAAACCATTGGTAAGAGGTACGGCACATGTTCTTAGTCAGGCGCATGCGCCATACCCCAGTATACAATGAGAAATTAACCCATTTAGGCGTGGACCAGCAGCAGCAAGTTAAACTACTACAAATTGATCTACCTTATTACTTGATTAATACATTATCCTAATTTCCAGAGTATTTTTGACCAAGCCTAACTAGTCCTCTTGAAAAAAAAGATCCGCGTGTTGAATTTTAATTTGGGATATTTACAACAATATAAGGTATATATGTTTACCTGTTCTATCTAATAATAGTACAAGCACAAACCAAATGCACTAAGGTGGTAAAATGGATTTTATCTATTTCCAGACCTCATGTAATTTAGCTTTGAAGAATCGTATGACAGCTTCAACACTTATTGTTTGAAGGTCATCAACTACAATGTAAAAAAAAAAAACACAAAAAAAGTTGATGTAAATGATATATTTTAATATAGTTTAAACAACTCCCCTCTAAGAGGCAAATGAACCAAATTCATCAATATTCATGAGGACAGGAAGTTCAATGAACCTCCTTTTGAAATTACCCTCTCAAGGAGGATCCCCAGCTAATTGGGTCTAATAGACTCTTAACCTTGTTTTTCTTTTTATATAATCCAGATGCAATCCATGCATCAAAAACGTTCCATAAAGTAGTGTTACCCCCCCCAACGTGTTTATATTGAAGTAGAATTAGCGGCTAGCGCATAAGTATGAAACGGATACCATCTTTACATTTAGGTTTAATATAAATAAACTAATAGGGTTAATTAACAGTCACTGTCTTTTTGACATCTCAAAATCCTAAACTACCCAGTCAGTTAGAAATTTGTTTATCTCATGATGTTCAACCATCAGCAGACACCAAGATAAGCAGTTATCTTCCTTCTTTTCTCTTTCTTTTACGTTTTGATTATTTATTATTTTCATTACCTCTGCACAAAAATATGTTGTTTTTTTACCACCTTTGTTGTAATTGATATGTGTGCACCTAATGAGAAATTCACTTACATTGTATTCCGAGAAAACCATAAGAAATCTATTTACTTGTTACTTGATTATACTGATTAAATCATTATAATTATAACCTTAAAGGTCTCCCAATCTCCTAAGTAAGCCCCAATCGGGCAAAACGTGTCGGGACCCGAGACTTTGCTGACATCATATAACATACTCTTGACATACGATGTAACCCATGATGATACTACAAGTATAGCATTACAGTGTTAGTAGATAACTAGCACAGTAGAACTTTGTCTAGTTTTAGAGGAATAACACAATTATTAATAAAGTGAGTTTTATATTACCATATATGTTGCCTTCTCTCTTTCTTATACTTTATGTACTTACTTATAAGGCTAGGCACAGCAGCATCCTTACCTTGAATAAGACATTAGCTTTACCTTGACTAGGTTTATGTACAGATTGAGATGTCCGATTGAAAGTGCATATTGGCACAACCTGGCTTCCCTCCCCATCCCCCGGACATGGCATCCTGAAATATCATGGTAGCAGCTGTGATTATTTCTGGTTAAAATATTTGTCAGAGTTGATTTCAAACATGATATCAATATCACCAGTTCTGAGGAAGCTTTTTTTGTGAAACGCGTTGAACATTCAGTGAGATTAGATGTGCAACTAATGTTCTGGCTATAGTAAAAATGTATGTATCTGAACTTTGATAATATAATAAATTCTGTTTTTATGATAAAAACCGTGTGATACACCTTATCATATAGTGCCTAGAAATTTACTGTTGTGGTTACTGTGATATATAATATATATTATGGATGATTCATGTGCACCGTAGGCATTTTAAAAACATTTGTTGCTTTCTACTTATTTGTGTTCTAAAAAAATTGCTGTTAGTTTGTCCTTTTTTACACTGATTCCCAGCAGGTCCGGCTTCATTATAATAACCTGATCAGATCTCAGTGTTTGGATGGGGAAATTTGCTTACCGTTAGTAGCCATGGGAAGAGTCTCAACAAAAAATTAATATTCCAATTGTTCAAAATGCTTAGTAAACAAATTTTAAATCACATTTTGTCTTCATGTAAGATTTCTTTGTGCACATTTCACTAAGATTAGAGGTCACCGCTTGATCTAAATCTGATCTAAATATGAATAAATTACATTGAGCCTGATTTATTAAAGCTCTCCAATGCTGTAGAAGATACACTTTCATTATTCACCCAGGTTCACTGATGAAAGTATATCCTCTCCAGTCTTAGAGAGCAGTAATAAATTAATAAAATTGTACCTCTCATTAAAAAAAGTGGGAGAGGGTTTGCATATACTGGCCCTGATTTATTAAAGTTCTCTAAGGCTGGAGAGAATACACTTTGATCAGTGAAGCTGGGTGATCCAGCAAACCTGGAATGGATCTGGTCCAGGATTCAAAACATTTGCTGGTAAATAGCAAATTATTTTAGGAAATCCATTCCAGTTTTTTTAGGTCACCCAGCTTCACCGAAGAATGTGTATTCTCCCCAGCCTTGGTGAGCTTTAGTAAATCAGGGCCACTGAATCAACTAGGATGGAGTCAAATCTGAGTAACTTTCAGGTGAAAATCCCAAAGCCTTTTGCAGGACACACCTGGTTCTTCAGGGAAAAAATTATAAAAAATATATATAAATTCATTAGTTAAATTCATTAGTTAAATGCCAGTTCTAAAGAAAGGAGATCCGATACACTATTACCATTTGCTCAAGATAGACCAAAAATTTGGATGTTACATAAGGGAAAGGAACAGGGATAGAGAAGAGGTTGGAGAAGAGTTGTGAAAGATGATCATTAAACTGATAAAAATAATATTTACTATTGTAATTACTATTAATATTAGGGAAGAATATCAGCTGAGCATTGAGCATAGTAGTTTTTTTTTCCATTAGTTAGGATCAATATTTTTATTAGATATACTAGGAAAAATGAAAAACCTTCATAATACCAATTAAATATTTTAAATCGGTGCTATTTTAAACATTTCTGGGTAGTTCAAAAATTGATTCACATAGATAACTATACAATAAAAGTTAAACATAACCTTAGGTACCATACACGTTTTAACAGATTTATGTTTTTATGTTTTTAACAAATACAATCTTTTTTTCTATACAATATTTTTTAAAATATCCTTTATCTGCTTATTCCTCAAGCTATATATGAAAGGGTTTAAAAAGGGAGTTAAAACCGTGTACAACATTGACATCATCTTACTGATCGTTTGTGACTGTTCTCCTTTTGGAATTAGATACATTATAATTAGGGTTCCATAAAATATAAAGACAACTGTGAGATGGGAGCTACAAGTGGAAAATGATTTCAGTCTCCCAGAAAAGGAGGGAATCTTTAACGTGGTTAAAATGATACAAGTATATGAAACCACAATCACAAGGAAGGGTAATACTATCACCGGAAAGCATAACAACGTGGCTTCCATTTGAACTCTGAATGTATCTGAACAAGAAAGTTCCATCAGAAGATTGAAATCACAGTAAAAATAGTCAATAATATTTGAGCCGCAGAATTCAAGTTGACATATGTCAAGTGTTAAAATGAATATCATAAAGCAATTTAGCAACCAGGATACATAAACTAATTGATTGCAAAGAGTTGGTTTCATAATGGAGACATAATGGAGAGGGGAGCAGATGGCTACATAGCGGTCATAGGACATCACTGTCAGGAGGAAACATTCAAAACCTTCTATTGAACCAAAGATATAAAACTGAGTGATGCAGCCAGGAAATGATATGGGGGTCCGCTCATGTAGAATAATATTTAACATGTTAGGAGCAATGTCAGTGATCAGTATGATGTCAGATATGGAGAGTTGGGAGAGGAAGAAGTACATGGGAGAGTGGAGGGTCTTACTGTAATATACCAGCATGATGATCATGAAGTTTCCACATATTGTCACAATGTATAATATAAGGACCAAGGTGAAAAGCAGATAATTGTACCTGGTCATGTTGTTAATTCCCGAAAAAAAGAAAGTGGTGGCATTGCCATTATAAGGGGCCTGTGTGATTTTAAAAAATACATTTATAGTTAAAACATGCAAATAAAATTAAAATGTAAAATTAAAATTTGTTATGCTAAAGCTTAAGCATAGCATAGTTCCTTTATCAGGACTTAGTGATAAGTACTTAATAGAGAAGAATGTAGACATAATTCTGCTGCATTGTCCACACAGGAAGTGACATCACAACACATGTGACATTGTAGTACTTCCTGTACGTCCAGAAGCTTGGCTATAGCAAATGCTTTTCTGTAGCACCCCATCCTGAAGAAATAGATTCCTGCAAAACTGATCTTTTTCTGGCTGATTGGGATAATTTTTTTTTCACTAACTTGACTTTACGTTCTGGTTAGGAATGAAGAGGTGAAATTTGACTTCTTCTTAAAAATGCCAGTTTGGATCATAATGACATTGCACAAATGCAGAAACTTAATTTACCACTAATTAAATCTATCTGCATTAAGGGGTTCTACCCTTTTATGTAAAGTAAAAATTTTGGTGATAGGTCCACTTTAAGTATTGACCTACGATTTGGGATAGTGCAGCAATGGCCCTAACTCTATTAAATCTAGTAAATTCGCAAAGCTAAACTCAAAAATACAAATATAAATATAGAAAATTAAGTAGAGAAAAAACACTTTAAAAAAGCAGAAAAAAATTGAAAACAATCGATGAGTAAAGTCGAAACTTATTTAAAATGTTAAAATGAATGCTATCTAGTTAAGTAAACAATATTATGTTTTTATTATAATTATGTTTTTCTTTGATTGAGGAGAAGAGTTAAGAAAAAATAATTCAGTTAATAAAATATAACATATTAAAATGATACTAAACTCAAATTAGAAAATTTACCTATATTTCTTTTTTAACTTACATCCTAATATTGTGTATTATAAACTTAATAAATTCAAGTTGATTTATTAACACTGCAAAGAATTTACTTACACCATTTACTCGCAATCTTTGATGGAACACCATATGTAACTGTATTTAATGTAATAAAAGTAAATCAATTATTGTTTTTTTAATATTATAGCAAAAATCCAAATGTAAAAAAAAATACCAAATGACAAAATAATTTAATTTTGGGGTAAAAAAAAGAAAGATACATTTAAAATATAGATAGTAAAATATAATAAAGAACAAAATTATATATATTCTTGAAATATATACAGGTATATTAGTGGATAAGCCCATTTAAGACCAAATAAGAAATCATTTTACAAGCCAATATTTATATTTTCTTTGTACTGCATTAGGAGTCCATGGAGAGTATTATAGATCCCTCTGGTTTATGTTAGGGACTTAAACCAAAAATAAACATTTCAGTATGATTTGCAATATTATAATTTAAAAAGCAGCAAAGTCCTAAGTAACAAACAAAAATAGGTGCATATTACAGAGATGATAAATAACATATGGGTCACAATGAGTAATACAGACAATGCTAACTCTCCTAGAATGGAGAAGATAGACTATCTTGGGTGAACCTGGGCAATCCAGAAAATCCAGAATGGATCTGGTCAAGGATTGAAAATATTTGCCAAATTATTTTAAGAAATCCATTTCAAGTTTGCTGGATCATCCAGGTTCATCCATGAACGAGGTTCATCTGGTGCTATGTATATGTAGGAGGATGGTAAGATATGCTTCTGCCTCTGTTCTTGGATGTACTTCCTTAAGAGGTTGAATTACGATGATTCTTTAACAGACATGTGCAGGATCATTGTATGGGTGTGGAAAGGCAGGAGAGCCATTCCATACTATGGAATGCTTTCTCCCCTTTAATGCTGCAACGGCTGCAATATCCCTCACAGCTCCAACACAGCTGCTGTTGTCTTCCCTCTGTCTTCTAGATTTGAAGTCTTTGGCCAGCTTCATTATCCAGGAGGGGGACAAGCACACATGTTAAAGATATCATATCTTGGCATGGAATTGTGCCTGTTGAGTCTGCTCAGAGTACTCGTTAGGAAACACTTATCAGGCCGATGGTTTCGTGCTGTGCACCACTGCAGTATCCCACACAGCCTATTTTTCTCAGCAATGTCACTTGCAGCAGCGGAGAATAAAGAAATAGCAGCAGCCCCTGCTTCCCCTTTACCGTGCAGCCTGATATATTTTAATGGCATCCCCAGCACCACTCTGTGAAGTTGTCCAAAGCTGAAGAGGAATTTAGAGGCTGATAAGTCCCTGACTCAATTCTGCGCTTCCATTGGCTGCTGGGACTTTATAGCCCCTCGGCTCCCAGAGCTGGGCTAATCTGTGCTGGAGTGAGTTTCGTCTTACTGTTGCTGACTTTGCCTGTTTATGACATTGTGAGTTTATGCTGCCTGGACCGACCTTTTGCCTGTGACCCGGACTCTGCTTGTGTTTTGCCCTTGGGTACTTTGTCTGGTGGATTATCTGTTATGACCTCTCCATTGTCTCTGAATCTTTGTACCGCCTTATCTGTGGGCTCCTGGCTTGCTTCCAGCCCATTCCCACACACCATCCCTTGTGCACTCCTGAGGGTAACCGAGTGCTGGGAAACGCAACCCCCCGAGTGGCTGCTTACTAGAGCCAAAAAGTGCGGCGTTAGATTTGGGGACTGGCGTGTGGTAAGTACTGTTGCTGGACCAGGGCCTTACAGTACCTAAAAAGTCCTAAAAGTAGGCACAAGGATCTTTTGCATAAGACAGTCAGGACTTCCTTTTAAACAAACAATACTTAAAAAAAGTTTTAAAAATAAATACTTAAATATAAATCAATATAAAAAAAGGGTGCGGGGTAGCTACATTGACAAAATATAAGCAAAGGGCACAACATGTGGACTGTCATTGCAAACATTGCAAACATTCAAAACAGTAATGCCAAAAAAATCAATGCAACTAAAGACAACCACACTGTGTAATTTTTAAAGCATTTATTTAAAGGGAAAAAAAGTAAAATCACAATAACTGTTTATCTTTTTCCCTTTTTATAGGTTAAAGTATTTTGTACTTGTAAATTGGTTATGATGGGTCACTTGCTCGTAAATATGTTTTTAGCATTATTATTTCATACCAGTAAATGCTGTTGTGTTTGCTGTTCCTAGATTTTGTGAAAATAATTTACTATTAGTTGGCAATAATTGTATCTTGAACCAGATCCATTCTTAGTTTGCTGGATTACCCAGGTTCACCCATGATAGTTTATTTTCTCCAGTCTTAGGAGCTTTATTAAATCAGGGTCCATTGTATTCAATTGAAAAAAATGAATGATGAATAATAGATTCACAATTTTTAGAAATGAATCCAAAATTTGTACATTTTGGGTAAACGTTGGGTGAAAACATTTATAGCTGGACCCCTTTGTCTATACAAAATATATAACAAAATGAAAAACAAAGCTGCCCAATAACAAAATGAAATGCATTCCCTATTAAATGTATTCAATGTGTTGTAGTAGACAGAAACATGGCGGCAAATTCAGGGTTTATTTGGTTTCATGCACCTTAATTTTACCTGGAAAGTGAATTATCAGGCCTCGATAGGGCCATATATTTTTTTTGGCTACAGATTTGGAGCATTTTTTTTAGGATCCAGGCCTGAAAGGATTGGTGGGTTGCACGTGCCATTGAATTATGCAGCCCGCATAATGTTGTATCCTAAAGCCAGGTGGCTCAGGTGAAGACACCTTGCGTGTAGCCTGTGTGCTGGGAAAGCCCAAAAGGTCTTCAAAAATTGAGATCTGTAGACCCAGAGAGAGAGAGCCAGGGTAGATCACGTGAACTAAAGATTCAAAAGGGGCTACCCGCATCATCTTGGGCATCCATTTTTTTTAAATCAGTCACAGGCTGGGGGAGGGAATAGACCACTAAATGTCATCTTTTTGCAGCAGAAAACAATCTGGTCTCTTGTGCTTCTAGACAGGCCAAAGTTTTAGAAGATATATAAGAAATATAAGATTTTATAGGTGGTCACATTTATTGATGATCAAATATTCAAGCACATTTGATGAACAGCACCTGACTGCGTCTTACCTATTTAATTCCTGTGTAAGTGACAAGGATGTGCTCTGCATTATGACTTGGTCTTTGTTAACTAAGTCATGACATGACATGTATGTACCTAATTTTTAAAACCTTATTATGTCTCGATACACAGAACTTTAGAACTGAAAGGAACCAGACCAGGTGGCTCCGAAATCCACCATCAGCCCAACATCTCAATCTGTACATTGGAGGGCAATATCATAAGATATATGGCTTATTCTGTACTTAATATTAGATATTTCTTCTAAGGATCCTTCTTTTAAAATGCTTAAATGCATTTATTAAATCCTGTGTGTGGAGAGAACATCCTCTAAACCAAAGCTATAATGGACGCACCCCAAGCCTGTAACTAGACAGTGAAAGAGAAGCGGCACAATACTCTGTTCTGTCCTGACTCAGAATTCTCCTAGTTAGCACATGAACAAAAATATTTTTTTACATAACTCCTTACTGTTAATGAGGGTTAAAGGGTCAAGAATTAAACCCTGAGTTTAGCTTAAGAAACACAAAGATTTTAACAAAAGCCTGTTTTATATCTTTATTCCTTAGGCTGTATATTACAGGATTAAGTAGGGGTGTTATTACGGTGTAGAACAGGGCAAAAACCTTCTTTATATTTTCTTGGTTTGGAAATAAATAAATGCTGATTAATGACCCATAATATAAGGACACAACAGCCAAATGGGAGCTACAGGTGGAAAACGTTTTCTGCCTCCCGCTAACAGATGGTATTTTTAGAATGGTATAAACAATATAAATGTAGGAGATTGTGATGACAACAAATGGACAAATCACAAGAGGAATGGCCAGTAGCATGCTTTCCATTTCAACGACAAAAGTGTTCGAACAGGACAGATCAAGAAGAGGAGCAAAGTCACAGAAGAAGTGGTCAATGATATTTGGTCCAGAGAATTCTAACTGACTTATCGATAGCGAAATCATCAATATAATAATAAAAATAAACAACCAAAATAAAACAATTGCTTTTACACAAAATAGATGGCTTATAACAGATGTATAATGTAATGGGTTACAGATGGCCTGATATCGATCGTAGGACATTACAGTGAGAAGAAGACACTCCAAGGCTTCGGAGGCAGTGAAGAAATAAAATTGGGTAAGACAACTCTCAAATGTTATGGTGGTTCCCCCATATAGTACAACTCGGAGCATATTGGGTACTATTGAGTTGCTTAATAAAATGTCTGAAAAGGCTAACTGACTGAGGAAGAAGTACATTGGCCTTTGGAGGTTCTTGTTGGATGACACCAATAAGATGATCTGAAGGTTTCCAAAAAGTGTTATACAATAAATAATCAACAATGTGAGAAAGAAAAAGATTTTCAGATTTTGAAGATTCTGAAAACCCAAAAGAAATATTTCGTCCACGCGGCTAAAATTTTTACATTGCATATTACTCCGTGTGGTATGTAGACACTGAAACAAACAAAAAAATCATACTCATATCAGATTTGTTCTTCAATTTAGAAAATACTTTTTATGATTACTGACTTATTTTTATTACTGTCTGTGAAATTCCCCCCATTCCTCTGACTGTTTCAGTGAGCATTACACAGATATTTATGGGGAAATTCAAGAAATTACCATTGCCCCCAGAGTAGAAAATGAAGGCAATTCTTCCAATAGACATTTTGACAAGTCTCCATGATGGGAATTCCATTACTTTGGAGATATACCAAAGAGTAATATACTCAGCAAGGTACAAACAGTAAAAAGTAACTTGGCAGGGCTTTTAAGCAGTGACTTTATTTGGGCCAGGGTTTCTCCAGAGGTTGCTAGGGGTTCCTTGGACAGATTAGAAAGATTAGTGCTTTTCGGGTCAGTTTAACTGACACCAATGATCTTTTTGGTTATATTCCCACTGGTCAGCAAAGCATTCTGGTAATAATCACTATAATAATACAGTATAGTGTGAGTTGCAGATATAGTACATATAGTGGGGTTTCCATGAAGAACTAAAAGTTAATTAAAGGGTTTCCCCATGTTAAAAACATGCAAACACTGATCGAGACTGAGATGATGCCATCAGTCTAGCAGAAGGCATTTCCTTAGTCTTACCTCTCCTTATGGGCCTGATTTATTAACCCCTCTAGCGGTAATCCCGAGTGTGACTCGGGGTAGATTTTCCATAAAAAAATCGGTAATTCCAAGGCACACTCAGGTCAAGTCAAACACTTACCTTGTTCCGTTGGTGTCCCCCGGCATCCTCCTGGTCCCTACAGGTCCCTGGGACATGTTTTCTCCCTCCGATCTCCAGCCGGCGACTGCAGAGACGACCTCCGGGGTTTCCCAGTGACATTGGTGCATGCGTGTGCAGGCGGGAAGAGCAGCGGGAAATTCAAATAATTTTGTATTAGATTCAATACTCAGGATATGCTTGAGTTAGCTCCCAATTAAAAAATCTCTTCTCTCCTAGTTTGAAATTTTACTCTCCATAAAAGTTTCTATTGATCATGATTTTCATTTTGTCAGGTTTGTCATTGATGATGGATGGGGGTTTATTTTTCAACGTGTTTCGCAGTGGTATGTTGCTATTTTATCAGGAGAGCCAGCACATATGCAATTAAAAGATAAATCCAAAAACGTCTTAGATGTATGTGAATCAAACATAGAAAAAATGGCAGGTTGATGAGGAGGAGGATAAGTAACCAACGAGTTTTAGGGATGGAGATTTGCTAAAAAGTAATCTGCAGCCGGTTATCCCAGCATTAGCATTGAAGACATAAGTGAGTTATGAAACTATGAAAAAAGATTTGCATGTACTTTTCTATGTACTATATCTGTCCACGTGCCTGGAGCTTAACTGCTAGATACATGATTGATGATGATTGATGCAAACTTTTGTTACAAATTATTTTCCATGTCTTTTTGGACTTAAATATTATTACATTTTTTTATTACTCATAGTTTTCCCCTTTTCTGATTAGTTGATTCTACTTGCGCCATAAAAAATTATATAAAAGTGTGAGTGTTTTTATACTCACCCAAGTCGCATTAAATTAAGGAAAGATGGAGAAAGAGAGAAGAAAGAAAAAAATCAAAAAAAGGGATAAAAAGAAATATGAGAGAGACAAAGGAAATAGGGGGTGATAAATCCTATTTATTATATTATTATTATTATTAAGAAGAGCAGTCTCTATGTACAGCTGTTACAGGCACTGTGAAATGAAAAAGCAAATCATTTTGAAGTACAGTCATTCAAATAATACAATAAACTTAACATTTTCTTTCAGTATTCATCATTTGGAGTAATGAAAAGTTAAACTCAACGACAAAAATGTTATAAACTGCAGCTTACAAGTCCTTAGATGTGGTGGGTGGATAATTGGTTTAATGTCCACTTACTTACAGTCCCTTGCTTAGACCATTGGAATAAACACTACTTTCACATCACATGAAGAATAAGAAAACATTTAGAATAATTTGTAATAAAGTACAGAAATCCTGACCTATTATTGTAGTAAATGGAGGTTGTTTTCCTGTACAGAGAAATGAATCTGAAGACAAAATTAAGCTACATAACCTTTTTATAGATTTAAAATCATCAGCAATGATTTACTAAAACCACAGAGGATTTTGGGACAATCTCATGTGGGAGGCAGGAAATCTGCACAAATAAATCAATTTGTAATATCTAGCTATCATTACTCATAAATAAAGCTAAAGATAAAAAAACACAACAAAAAAAAACTAAAGTTCCTTTTAATATTATAAAATTAGAACAAAGAATAACAGGTAGATAACATCCTAAATATAAAAAAGGAAATAAGCACAACAAAGGAGGAAAATGGGAAGTACAATGGAGGATAAAAGAAGCAGGAGAGAGGAAGCAACATTTATGAAATTAAAAAACCAGGCTCAATCCATAGTAAAAATAATTTAAAGGAGATTCTGAAATTATTGAGTCAAAATGGAACCACTTTAAATGTGTCCAGACTGTTACTTTTATAACAAACATTCAAATGAACATTGAGAGTTGAGGTAACACAATGGCTAAGAGGTTAACAGAAGATCTTGGCCAGGACCCCATCAGCATGGAGTTTGCAGGTTTCCCTGTGTTTGTGTGGGTGTCCTTTGTTTTCCTCCCACATTCCAACAACATGCAGTTAGAATAATTGTCTTCCCAAAATTAACAATGGTAGGCACATTAGACTGTGAGCCCCCTTGAAGGACAGCTAGTGACATGACTATGGACTTTGTAAAGTGCTGCATATTATGTCGGCACTATATAAATACTGTGTAATAATAATAAAGGTTGACATTCAAAAATCAGGCAACCTCCGGACCTGAGGTGCACCAGATTTTCGAATTTCCAGATTTTTAAAGGTTAAACTCACCTCCACACACAGGCCAGCCTTCCTCTCCCAGCGCCGCTGACATCTGGCACAGTTCCAGGGAGCAGGGACGTCTCAACATGTATTTAGTGTAGCAAGCAGGACCTAACAGCTGTTTTTGCAGAACAGCGCCATCAAAACATAGGTGGCCAAACAGTGTACTGCAGTCCTTGTATTGAAAATGCGCTCCGAAATACACTTTCATTCCCATTGAGCATTCCATCTAAAAATGGAGTGGAGATTGAAACTGAAACAAAATCACTTTTTGTTCTCAATAGGTGAACACTGTCACTGAATTATTTTCTGCCCAGGAAAGTACCAAGCCCATTACAGGGTCTGGATTTAATATTGGGGGATCCACCTCTAATAACAATTTCTTTACAAGTAAATATTTTTTCTGAATACCTAAAAACATTACTTCCAATCTAGAGCTGTCCTTAGCAGTATGTCTTCAGTCTGACCGACCCAAAGGTAGCCAGAACCTTTACACACACATTCCATAAGCCCAAGCTGCCATGGACCCAGCTAGTGAAGGAGAAGCACCAAAGAGCTCGTTTTTCATTCACTTTACTCTTTTACCAGCATGCTCCTTGTCAGCACACAGACAAAGGAATTGTTCATTCTAACTTGGCAAATATATCTGGATAAGGGTCTAAAGGGTTGGATTATAGTTAACTCTAAGCGACACAAAGATTTTTTTCAGGAGCCTGTTTTAAATCTTTATTCTTCAGGTTGTAAATTACAGGACGGAGTAGAGGGGTTATTACGCTAAAGAACAGAGAAGGAACTTTCTTTATTTTCCTGGTTTGGAAATAAATAGGTACTGAATAATGACCCATAATAGAAAGACACCACAGCCAAGTGTGAGCTACAGAAGGAGAACCTTTTCCTCCTCCCAGTAACAGATGGGATTTTAAAGATGGTGAAGACAATATAAATGTAAGAGACTGTGATGACAGTAAATAGAAAGATAACAAGGGATGGCTAGTAGTGTGCTTTCCATTTCAGACTACAGGCTGTCATTACCAGCAAAGGGTTTTCAACCAAGTATTAGAAATGAACATTTTATTTTCGGCTTTTTAATTTGCCTAATTACTTTTGAGCCCCTGAAATGAAGTGATTGTGTAATAAAGGCTTTAGGTCCTCACATTTTTTGCAATCTTTTTGTTCAACCCACTGAATTAAAGCTGAAAGTCTGCAGTTCAACTGCATCTGAGTTGCTTCATTGTTTCATTGTTGTTTATGTCCAAATATTTATGAACCTAACTGTATCAGGTTTTTTATTTTGCTGTCTATTAAATTCCTCTTCTCCCATTCTTGTCTAAATGATCTTTAAGCCAGATATTGATGGGGAAATCCAAAAATTTAGTGTTGCCATCAGGGCAAGAGCTCTAAGCAAATTCACCAATAGACAGCAATTAATTTGACAACACTCCATAATGGGAATTCCTTTCACTTTCAAGATAATCTACCAAGCAAGCCACGGGAAGCAAAAAGTTATTTGCCATGGATTTTACCTATATAAACAATAGTAATCCCAGGTTGGGGCTTTGTCTGCACTGCAACTGGAAAATCCCATTGAATAAACCTCTAGAGCAGCTTTTTTAATGTATTGGTAATGTGTAAATAACTTAGGTCTTGGGAAACCCCTGCTATAATAATTAAAATCCCAATTTTACTGGGCACATTCTTCTGTATGAGGGTCTAAAGCAGCATTTCTTGACTTTTTAACATGAAAGAATAGAGCAGATCCATTCCAGGTTTGCTGGATCACCCAGGTTCTCCTTTGAAAGTCTCCTATCTCCAGTCTTGGAGCACTTTAATTAATCAGGCACAGTTATCAAAAATCAGGTGCAATTCTTGGCTGTGTTCACAAATGTATTAGACAGATCAATTCCTGCTTCAGCCTCTCACCCAGGGATGGGTTTTTAAAACTCGATCTTGTGGCCAATTCGGCCATTCTCGCTTACTGAAATTGTAAGCAAGAACGGCCGGTGTAAATTTGCCAAATAGAATCGAATTTTAATTAAAAAAAAAATTAAAAAAAAGATTGCGGGCCACAGCTGCGTTCATTGATCAGCTCAGTGTGCGATCCCCAGAACTAGAGGTAAATGGGGACATGTCTCCCCATTCAAAACCTCTAGTGCTCTCTGATTGGCTGAGTAAAGGAAAATCCTAATAGCGCAAATAGAATACTGATGACAGGAATGAATGAATGCAACCCTGGAAATCCACTGCTATCCCCGGGCACTAGAGATTAATTAAACTCTAGTGCCCTGGAAATCCACTGCGATCCCCAAGGCACTAGAAGGTTAATTAAACTCTAGTGCCGGGGATTGCACACCGGAGGATTCCCAGGGCTGCATGAATGAATGCAGCCCTGGAAATCCTCCTGTACTGATTTCCTGGAACTTCCCATGGGTCCGCGAAATTTCGCCAAAGTTCCAGGAAGGTTTCGCCAGAATGCCAGAGGCATTCTCGTTTATCCCTACTCTTGCCCTTTGGTTGCAAGAAAAATACAACATAAAGAGGAAGGACCAAGGAAATAACAAGATAAGTCTTAGGAAATGGGTTCTCCTGCATGCAGCAGACTGACTGCATCATTTGAGCCTAGATAAATGTATAGGATTAGTAATTGTAACCTGGGATTGTAAGGCCCTGGTCAGCACTAGTCCTCACCAGACACCAGTCCATCAATCTAACACCGCGGTCTTCACCTTTAGTAAGCCCTCGCTCAGCCTCGCGAGACAGGTTGCATCTTCCAGCACTCGGTTCCCCTCAGGACTTACTGCGCAAGGGATGGTGTCTGGGGATAGGCCGGCAGCAAGCCAGGAGAATACAAGAGAAATGCAGAATACATAGCAGAGGTCATACACAGAACAGTCCGGGTCACAGGCAAAAGGTTGGTCCAGGCTGCGTACAAACGATACGTCAGGAACAGTAAATCCCATGAATATACAACTATTGCAAGTCAGCCTACCTTAACATTACAACGGGGACTGGTGACTGGGAGCAGAGAGGCTATAAACGTTGCAGCAGCCAATGGTAATGCTAGACTGAGTTAGGAGCTAATTGCCTCTAAAATCCTCCTCAGCTGTGCACAACCTAACAATTGATGCCGGGGATGCCATTAATCCATCAGGCTGCACAACTAAAGAGAAGCAGGGGATGCTGCTATCTTAGTTGTCCTGGCTGCTGCAAATGACATCACTGGACAGAATAAACCATTTTATACTGCGATGGTGCACAGAATGCAATTGCTGGACAGATAAACTTTTACTAACAGGGATACTCTACATTTGGGATCTGTTCCAGGAATATGATTTTTATGAAATCCATTAGAAGTTTGCTGGATCATCCGGGTTCTCCCATGATAGTCTATCTTCTCTAGTCTTGGGGAGATTTGAATAATCAGGCCTATTGTGTCATCTTTGAATTGGCACCTTTGTCCGGAAAGTGGATGCCTTCATGACTAGATCCACTTTAGGTTCCCTGTTAGTATTTTAACTGACATAGATCACACAAAAACGTTAAATTTTTCTTTCACCCCACACATCTTTACTCTTTTTTTCAGTTCAGTTATAGAGATCTGTATTAGTCATGCCTTATTAAAAGCCATCTCCACCTATAACCCTGATAATAGTCTTCTCGTCTTTATTCTGCATCTGGTCCACTTGGATCAGGTCAATAGTATTTCATGTTGCAAAAATCCTGCAATATTAGAATTACATGTTGTGTTGTTGTAATACAAAGCTTATGATTTATTATCTGAGTGCCAAAAACATTAATTTAATCCCAGACCTAATATTTTCAACAGGAACACACTCACATTACATTAAACTGAACATTTCAATTTTAATGGTAAAATCTAAAAGAAATATTGATCATTAAAGAAAAGCAATGATATTAAAAAAAACATTAAAATATATATTAAAATACAAGAACAACAATGTCATTAATTATAGTTTACCATTTCTTGGATGTGATGGGTTTCAGAGGGCTTTATATTACCCATTTACTTGCAGTCCATTGCTTAGACCATTGGTATAATATATTATTAAATCAGATCAACAATATAAAAAGAAAATTACAATCAATGCATTTTATAGTATTGCAAAACAGAATTACGTTAAAGTACAACAATCCTGATGTGTTCGTGGAGAGTAGTGTTGATGTTCAAATTCGGGTTGTCCCTGTATTCGACCCAAATATGCCCGACCCGAAAAACATGGGATTCGACAGCAAAAATTCGGGAGGAAAAAAAAAATTTTTTTTTTTTTTTTTTAAATTTTTTATTTTTTATTGTTTTTTTTTTTAAAACGTTTCTTTTTTTATTTTTTACAGGTTATCCGACAATGACATTATGAATCATAATGTCATTGTGGGATTCCTGGACCGTGGGAACTTTGCAGTCACAGCTAATTGAAAGCAGGTGCCTTCAATAAGCTGTAACCGCAGGCGCAATAGAGGTTGAATGGAGATACTATCTCCATTCATACCTCTACTGATCTGTGATTGGCTGAGAAATAGGAAACCCTAATGACAGCTCAAGCATCATCAGGATTTCCCTTTCCTCAGCCAATCAGGGAGCAGAGTAATCAGCGGAGCTTTACTATGCTGACAGCTCTGCTCCCCTGATCACTTGTCACAGCTGTCATCAGGATTTCCTATTTCTCAGCCAATCACAGAGCACTATGGATAAATGGGCACAAGTCTCCCCATTCATCTCTAGTGCTGAATGGCTGAGAAATATAAAACCTCAGGCAGAGCACTAGGGGTGAATGGAGAGGCTTGTCCTCATTTAACCCCTAGTGCCCTGCAATCCCTCACTGTCAGGAGGATTTCCAGGGCTCTATTCATTGCAACCCTGGAAATCCTCCTGTCATTGGGATAACCTGTAAAAAAAAAAAAGTTAAATTACACAAACACACACATTAATAAAATAATTTTAAGGTAAAGCCTTGTCCTATTTTTTTACTTAAATTTTAACCCTTTCAGGGAATAAGTAAGGGGATTTATGTATCCCTGTACTCATTCCCCAGGGTGGGGCAGTGGAGATCTGGGAGTCTCCTTATTAAAGGGGGCTTCCAGATTCCAAAGTCCTGCTAAAAATGTTTATAAAAGCCCAGATTGATTTCAGTGGAAGCTTTCATAAAAGCTTAAAAACGCCTCAAACACCCTCCATTGAGTTCAATGGAAGCGTTTTCCCGCGTTTATCCAGTGTTTTAATTTTTTAAATGTTGCAAGCAATGTTTAAGATAACGCTCAAAAACGTGCCTGAAGGAAACGTCCTGGTGTAGATTAGCCCATGGGAATGCAGTCCGTGTAGACTAAAGCTGCATACACACGTCCAATAATTATCGTTAGAAACGACTGACGAAAGACCGATGAACAACCGATTGGCCCAAAAAAAGTGACCAAGGACACAGACGAACGAGGATTGTCTTTTGGAAATGAACGACCTCCACGGTGGATCTGATTGGCCGACGATCTTTCACTATCTATTCTGTGTACAGTATCGTGTCGTTCAGTGATCGTGCATGTTTCTGCGGTACACTTTCTCCTTTACATGTCCCTCCCTGCATCGTTCAAACGATTGTATCTAGTGTGTGGACACTGTTGGTGGATTATATATGAATGATCATATTGTTACAGCATGTACAGAATTGTGCACAATATGATCGTTCAAGTATAATCGTGCATAATCGTTGATCGGTCGTAATCGTTAATTTTCTAACAATAATTATTGGAAGCGTGTACCTAGCTTTAGCCTAAAATTGATTTGACAGGTGCTCTTTAATCTTCATGTAAAGCACAGGGGTATGGAATAGTGTTATGTATCTTTTTATAATGTATCTTTTCATGTATCCTTTTATAATGTATCTTTTTACATCTGTTTGGAGGCTGTAGAAGCTCTGCACAGTGCTGAAAAAAAACCGAATTTTTCCTCCCATTGACTTTAATGGTGTTCGACTTTGAAATTCGACCACCCGAATTTTTTTTGCTATATTCGAGCGAATAGCTGCCGAATCGAATAATGAGCTATTCCACCAACACTAGGGGGGAGCATGGTGGGGAATAATTTTCTATGTGAAGCAATAAATATGAATAAAAATAAACCAAGATGACATTTCTATAGAAATAAAATTGGAAGCATTGATTTAGTAAAGCACAGAGGGTTCAGGGCCAATCTCATGTGGGGGAAAGGAAATCTACACAAATAATAAATCTGAAATTTTAAACAAAACATTCTTTAATTAAAAACAAATTATTAAATTACAAAGTAAAACTGTAGGAAGAAATGTAGGTGTGGAGTAATAAGGAAAGTCCACCTGCAAAGCTATGTGTCTAATTAAAGCAGTGTTTTCATCCAGGGGTCTGTGCACCCTAGGCTTCCTCCAGAGATTGTTAGGGCTCCTTAAACAATTTGAACTTCTGAGGTCCTTCTGACACCTATCATTTTTTTTTGACTATCTGTAAGGGTGACATTCTTCCCACTG
>NC_092859.1:2924509-2929092 GCF_032062135.1 Pyxicephalus adspersus
GTTAAAAAGGTCAAGAAATGCTGCTTTAGACCCTCAAATAGAAAAAATGCCCAGTACAATTGTGGATATAAACATTATAGTAGGAATTAGTTATTTTTAGGGGTTACCCCTACATTAGAAAGGTTGAGTAAGGCTGCTCCAGAGGTTTAATCAGTACGGATTTCCAGGTGCTGTGCAGGAACAGCCCAAGACCTGGGATACTCCATATCTTGGATATCTCTTTATTATTAATAATAATAAACCAGGGACTAGTGTATCCATTTGTGCCACATCCACAACTTATTTCATATAATGCATAAACCTAAAAACTTAAAATCACTCATTATGGAACATATCACACACTTTTACCGGTATTTTAAAGATTAAAGCCATAGTTTATTATAATGCTAAAAATCAAAACAAAAACATATACTGTACACTTACTATCAAACAGTATTTAACACATTTTGCCAGCTAGGCTTTCCCAAAACTGATGAGATTGGTATCATGTTTAAAATCAACTCATCTATATGATAAAATCCAATTATCACAGGCCAATGACACAATCGCTTAGAGTAGCAGATCTAAGAGAGAGTCTGGCTGGTAGTGCTGAAATCCTCAATCAACCAGGTATCCCAGTTTGTACAAAACCTTTTTTCAGAGGGCGTATCATGAAGTCTACAGTAGATCTTATTGTGTTCAAAAGTATTTCCTTTGGGTACCTTCCATTCTGTTCAATTTTAGATGTCAAATCCTTTGGTCTGTGTCAGCTGTAAACTTTATGTACTGCACTCTTTTCAGTTATTTTTCTTTCATTTAAGGCCTATGGATCTCCTTCATTCTTTGGATAAGTATTGGAATCAATACCAAGAGCCTACAGTGAATCACAAAAGTGGCCAGAAACTTTCATGGTCAGTTCCAGAAATGAGGAACAGCTTTTAATACAATATACAGCCTGTGCCCTGGTCAGTTAGGTTGCAAGAGCCAATAATTTGAGGGAATGGATCACTCAACTTTTTCATAAAAGGATAGATTCACCACAGCCATATTGAAAGTGAGTGTTGGAGCTGTTAGAGAGAGCTGACATGGAAGAATTGCTATTTTTTATATTGTGACAAGGTGCTAGATGGCAAATTTAGGGCAGAAAGGCACGGGACAATGTAGTCGCTTTAGGGGATTTTGTGGTCTCACATTTATTTCAGCCAAAATCCAGCATAATTCAGCTTTAAATAAAGGCAACAGTGTGGCCCTTGGCTCATCCTAATAACTCACAGTTTTGTATCTCTGAGGAGCTCCTTGCAGAGAGAAACAGGTAGAGTAGTGAATTGGTGGACAGGCTGGGAACCCAGCCAAACTCTTCTGCGGCACAAAACCCAGGCACTACAGAAAAACATTCTGATCAACCTTATAAAGGGAGAATGACCTACATTCTTCACCAGTTTTCTCCAGTCACCCAATCCACATTCTAGGCGATACGTCTTGCCTTTCCACTGCCTTATTACCCTTTGTTGACCATACTTATCAAAATATATATATTTTTTTGTAGTTTGGCATTGGTTTGTCCCTCGTTGCATTGCTCATCTTCCATCACCTTTTGTTTGACAATAGCGTGCTAATTAGGCATTCGAATGGTTAGTATAGAATACCATAATTTGCCCCATCCCCTAAGATTTCAATAGGTTTGTGGCAAACGTCAGTCAAGAGTTGTTTATCTTTACTCCCCCTGTGTTGTGAAAAGGGGAGCAGAAGGTCTAGGTTGTCCTAGGGTAGGGGTTTCAACTAGGGTTCTTCCAAAGGTTGATAGGGGTTCTTTGAGTAATGAACAGTTTGTGCCTCTCAGGTCAGTTTAAATGACACCAATGATCTATATTGATCTATATAGATGTATATATATATTATAGCAGGGGTTCCCTGAAGACCTGAAAGTTTTATCAAGGCATCTCCTATATTTAAAAGGTCAAGGAATATTGTCCCAGGGGGACAATGCGGCTCCACCAATGATACAGTATGGTAAGTGAATATTGTCCCTCTGGGACAGAAAGATTACTGGCAGGAATAAACAAGTGAAAAAAAAGGGAAAAAACAAAAGTAGTTACCATACCAAAAGACTAATAAACTGCAATATATTAAATGTTAGTTCATGGGTTTAGAACCAATTTTCCAATGTTTCTCTCTTTCTTTACAATATATTTGCTAATTTCACAACTCACAACACACAAAAATAACTATCATGACATGAGGTTACAATTTTTTTCAGTGCCCCTCCAATCTCTTTATTTCTCAGACTGTAAATGATGGGATTAAATAGTGGTGTAACAACAGAGTTTAATAATGATAAAATCTTATTCAAGTTAAACGAATTCCCTTTCAATGGAGCAACGTACAGGATGATCAACGAGCCGTAATACAAGCAGACTACGGTCAGGTGTGAGCTGCAGGTGGAGAAGACCTTTTGCCGCCCTGGGATAGAGGAGATGTGGAGGATGGCATTAAAGATTAAGACATAAGTAACAATAATGAAAAGAACTTGGGAAAAACCTGCCACAATGGTAAAGGTGGACACTTCTATTTGGATGAATATTGTGTCCAAACAGGAAAGCTTCAACACTGGACCAAGGTCACAGAAGAAATGATTGATGATGTTAGATGCACAGAACTGAATGTTGAGTATAAAAAATGAGTGATTAATGACTGACCAAAACCTATTAGCCATGTACATAGGACAAGATAATGAGGAAGGTTGGTGTTCATGATGGAATTGTATTGTAATGGGGAACATATGGCTAAATATCTATCATAGGACATCACTGTTAGGAGGCAGCATTCCATAATTGAGGTTGCACCAACAAAATATAACTGGGTGACACATGAAAGAAAAGAAAGGGGTGCTTTGCCTGATAAAATTATCCACAGTGCATTGGGAGTAACATTTGTACTAATGACCAGGTCACAGGCCGAGAGATGGCTAAGAAAGATGTACATGGGAGAGTGAAGACTCCGACTAAAAGATACAAGTGCAATAATTAAAAGATTTCCAACTGAGGTCACAATGTAGATTATTGCAAGAAGGACAAAGAATGGGATTCTGAATTGACGAAGATCTTGGAATCCTAAAAGTATAAATTCTATCACAGCAGTCTGATTTTTAAATATCTCCTTTAAAAACAAAAATGTACAAAATATATGTAAGTTAAACAAAATGGATAGCTAAAGTTTAATATATTTACATGTCATGGGCACCCAAAGGTTATTGATTCAACAGAAGAGCTACCATGAAACATGGTTCATCAGAGATTGCTGACAAAGACTAGTCATGACCTCCACCAATGGATACAATTGGTAGGGGAGCTTCACAATGGGACCAGGGGGCAATGAAAGATAATGGCCCGGTCTTAAGAGTTACATTTCTTCCAAATTATATTTCTGATGGGGTTGGTCGGCATCAATTTTTCGCACACTGGCAGAGGCCATACATTTTGAAGTAGCTAGTGGAGGCCAAAGGATGGGCTGCTAACATCTTGGAGCCAACTATAGGTCACAGTTAGAGGTTTGATGGAGCCCATGGTCAGACCTGTTATGGTGGCACAAGGGAAGCCTAATAAAATTATTAGTTTTCACAACTTGTAGAACAAAACTAACCGGAATAAAATCAATAATGTCCACCCTCTACCTATAGGACAGGATCAATGTCCCCATGTAAATGTGCATTAATGATTTTACAGTGCATTATAAACCAGTCACACCCAAAAAGTTCTACTGATCAACAAGATAACAGGCAAGTTAAAGTACAAAACATAAATCTAACAGAATATGTTGTGTAAGCAAAAACCATGCTACTAGTTACAAATTGAAGACACCCAAGACACTCCAATAATACAAATTTTACACTTTATGGTAAGATAGAGCTCAGTAACAAGATATGAAATGGTTTTATTACGTCAATAAGCTCTCAGGCAGAAATTTCAAAAAATTTGAAAATGTGGTATATTGCAATTTACTGGTCCTTTAGGTGTCTGAATTGGCTTCCTTACACTCCTAGGGTGGCCAAGCTCACTCACATTACTGTATCCATGGGGCAAAATTCTATATTAATGTTTTTATTTCACAGCCTATTGTTCTTCTCTAAATTAGTGTACCAGTAGAATTTAAGGAGTGTGAATTTAATAGTCAATGAAAAAAAAGAGACCAAGTACCAGGTCAGAATTTATGAAACTATTACAGGTGAACCTGCAACAGTGCCACCCTCATATATGAACCGTATCAATTACAGAGGAAGGGGAAGGATAGAGGAGGGAAAAGAGAGGCTTTTAAAGCCACTGATTATAACTGATAAAATTCTGAACTTTGTTTTATAAATATCAATGTACACCGATATCTAAAATCTAATCAGTTTCTGTAAGAATACAATACATACAATGTGGGTACAAATAACCGAATATGGTCAGCTCAAAACTTTTTTGTTTATACAGTTTTGTTAGATATTTTACAGATCTTATAACTAGTCTAATACCCGACGCGTTTTGCCTAGATCGGCTTCCTCAGAGGATATCAGAGATAGTTAGACCCAAACTACAGTGTTTAGAAAAAGAAAAAGAACATAATGT
>NC_092859.1:2929685-2944995 GCF_032062135.1 Pyxicephalus adspersus
TTTCCTTCATATATAGTTTAAATCAACTAAGAACAATTGCCAAATATTTGGAAGCCATTTTCTTATCATTATCATTATATTGTATCTTATGTATTTGATTATCCACAATTTGAACCTTGTATGATGCTTATATGTATATCATGTAAACCTATAAAAGGGTTCGGTCAACTGATAAATGATCAAACTACTCAGTTATAGAACAAACCAGTGACATTATGTTCTTTCTCCTCTTCTAAACACTGTAGTTTGGGTTCAACTATCTCTGATATCCCCTAATGAAGCCAATCTAGGCAAAACGCGTCGGGTATAAGACTTGGTTTATGACCTGGAAAATATCTAACAAAAATATCTAACAAAGCTGTCTGTATAAACAAAATTTTGAGTCAACCATATTCAGTTGTTTTTAACCACATTGTATGTATTGTATTCTTACAGAAATTGATTGGATTTTAGGTGTATACTGATAAATACAAAATAAAGTTCATATTTTTATCAGTTATAGTCAGTTCCTTTAAAAGCCTCTCTTTTCCCTCCTCTATCCTTCCCCTTTCCCCGATAATTGATGTTTGAATTTAATAAATGCTTTGTACCTTACCATTGGGGGGAACTACTCAAAGAGCTCCTAATTACTCCTTATTTTGAATCATCAAGCCAAACACTAACAGAATCATTACATGTAAAGTAAATTTTTATGATGCCTAATAACTGTTCTGTATATAGAGACACAGGAATCATATCATAAGAACTTACTGTATATTTTCCAATTTTCTTTTCCATTGTACCTAAATTTTCCAACAGAGGCCTTGTGTTTGCTTGTCATATTTCTATCAGGGAGCATTCAATACAGAGCAGGACTTAACAGAATCTTTATACTCTANTGCAGGCTGGTTTTGTAAGGGGTGGTGGTCTTTTAACCCAGCGGAAATGGCACATTTTTATTTTCTCCAGTCCCAATACATTTTGCTAACCCTTTTCTTGCAGTGCTACTTAACATCTCCTCCTTTCCTATGAGCTTCTGGCCATTCTCTAATATGTGTGTGTGTGGTCACCCACTGCTACACTGCCTTATGTGAATCTGAAGCAGCTGATCCAAGCACAGAAACGAGGGGAAACAAGGAGTAGGGGGTAGAACAACATTGAGCATGACCAGAAGTTTCTGCATAATTGTGTTCTTTTGCTGTGTTGCTGGGCAGGGAACCTACCAAAGATTTTCCTGTTTGACCTCAGTCAACAACTCCTGTACACTGTGATGCCTCTTGAGTTTTGTTGGGTTTTAAAAGTGCTCAATGCCTTAGAAGTGTTCTATGGAGATAGAGATGGAAGTTTGGTGTGTAGGGGTGGAGAGAGGGCTGTGTGGTGATAACTTTTCATTGGGACATAGAGACATCAATCAGCTCGGACTGCTAGAATGGGACAATAGAGGGAATGAGGCACCAGATGAAGAATTCACCAGTTGCAAAATGGAAGTCAGACATTTTTGGTTATGTTCAAGATAGGATGAAAAGTTCAGATACATAGCCCCTGATTCATCAATAAAATCCGCGCTCGCTGGAAGCGCGAAAGTACGCGCGGCCAGCGAGCGCGGTTTACCTCGGTCCGGACTCGAGTGTGCTCGTAAACGCGCCTCCTCACTGCCAGCCGGATTCCTGCCTTTACAATATCTTGCCTAACAGGAAAGAAATAAGTGATTTAAAAATATGCTTTTTTCTTAGCGCACATAAATGTTTAAACCATTTAACCAGCGCAAACATTTTTTTTTAGGGCTAAGGGTAATATGTGTGCCATTAGAAAGAACGATTTTTTAGGGGAACAGTGACTTTTAATACAAGCTCGCCAGTGTAAAGCTGCTGGAGATGCGCAGCTCCGGCCGCAAGCTTTTTCAGTTGCTGAATAGCGCGACGGCGTACGATTTCTGATCGCGAATACAAATGCGCGAGCGATCATCCGATTCTGCTTGATGAATCAGGTACATTGTATACAGTACAATGTAAGATTCCCAAGAGCATGAGTGTGCACCCTTGTTTAAGAGTATTGTAGAAATTTGTACATGAAGAGGTGAAAATTGGCATGGCATACCTACTGTATGCCTGTTCCTGATCCTAGTATCTGTTCTTGATTCCATTCTGATTGCACTTCTTATCTGCTTCCTTATTTTCAAATTGCATTTATGTTGACTTGACTTAATCCATAACTATGAATCATTAGAACATTGGTTCTCTGACCCAGGCTCTAGCCTTGACTACATACCTATCTTGCTTGGTTTCACTGTATTCAAGTTTTGTTCTGTATAAATCAGATATTGTGTAACAGTTGTTTATAGATACCCTGCTCACACCTGCTAGTATGTATTTTATTCTGATTAAAAGATAAAAAAAAATAGCAATTCCAATATTAATTATTATCTGTGACTTACTGTTCCACATGACCACTATTTCCTATATGTCTAATCCGTCTGCCATAGGCATGGAAGAAGGATTAACATCTGGCCAGTGAGTTTGAGGTCAGCAATGGTAACTCAACAGAAGTTTTTATTATCCTTATGTTCAAAAAAAGTTGGGCTTTTAAAGTATTCTCAACGTCCGGCTTTTTTTCAGACAGGAGTGAGTACACATAATTTTATGTGGAAGATATCTCCTCTTAGCTGTCTTTGGAATAAATGTCCCCATTTAAAGATTTCCTTTCTAATTCTGTTCTCGATTTATCTTCAGTTTCCTTCTCAGTGACCTTTATTATTCCTAGAACATATTGTGAACATATAGGTTTTTGATGTTTGTTCATATAAACCATATTTTTTATGATATTTAAATTATTAATTCATAAAAATGGGGGGGGGGGGTAAAGAGACATGAAAG
This sequence comes from Pyxicephalus adspersus, assembly GCF_032062135.1. Taxonomy (NCBI): domain Eukaryota; kingdom Metazoa; phylum Chordata; class Amphibia; order Anura; family Pyxicephalidae; genus Pyxicephalus; species Pyxicephalus adspersus. The sequence goes on from NC_092859.1 coordinate 2,932,538, forward strand.
CAGAGGTTGAGGAGCCAATGAAGAATGGATTTCCCAATGGGGTGAGCTGTGTGAGTGGGTTGCTGGTCATGTTTTTGGGAATGGGATGGGTTGCAGGCTGGTTTTGTAAGGGGTGGTGGTCTTTTAACCCAGCGGAAATGGCACATTTTTATTTTCTCCAGTCCCAATACATTTTGCTAACCCTTTCCTTGCAGTGCTACTTAACATCTCCTCCTTTCCTATGAGCTTGTGGCCATAGCTTCCCTAATATGTGTGTGTGTTCACCCACTGCTACACTGCCTTATGTAGAGACATCAATCAGCTCGGACTGCTAGGACGGGACAATAGAGGGAATGAGGCACCAGATGAAGAATACAACAGTTGCAAAATAGAAGTCAGACATTTTTGGTTATGTTCAAGGTAGGATGAAAAGTTCAGATACATTGTATATTGTATGCCTGTTCCTGATCCTAGTATCTGTTCTTGATTCCATTCTGATTGCACTTCTTATCTGCTTCCTTATTTTCAGATTGCATTTATGTTGACTTGACTTAGTCCATAACTATGAATCATTAGAACATTGGTTCTCTGACCCAGGCTCTAGCCTTGACTACATACCTATCTTGTTTGGTTTCACTGTATTCAAGTTTTGTTCTGTATAAATCAGATATTGTGTATCAGATGTTTATAGATATCCTGCTCACACCTGCTAGTATTTATTTTATTCTGATTAAAAGATATAAAAAAAATAGCAATTCCAATATTATTATCTGTGACTTACTGTTCCAATGGCCACCATTTCCTTTATGTCTAACCCGTCTGCCATAGGCACGGAAGAAAGATTAACATCTGGCCAGTGAGTTTGAGGTCAGCAATGGTAACTCAACAGAAGTTTTTATTATTCTTATGTTCAAAAAAAGTTGGGCTTTTAAAGTATTCTCAGCGTCATTTTATGTGGAAGATATCTCCTCTTAGCTGTCATTGGAATAAATGTCCCCATTTAAAGACTTCCCTTTTAATTCTGTTTTCGATTTATCTTCAGTTTCCTCCTCAGTGACCTTTATTATTCCTAGAACATATTGTGAACATATAGGTTTTTGATGTTTGTTCATATAAACCATATTTTTTATGATATTTAAATTATTAATTCATTTCCCAGATGTTTAGTGCGTTTATCAGCTGAAATACGATGCCTTAGCTGGATTAGGAAATAAAGACGTTTATCTGAATATTAGGTTCTGTGAAAATTATCTGCCATCTGCCACAAGGCATTTTTGTTAGCCTCCGGACAAGCGGGTCCTGATCAGCTCAGCACGGCTGAGTCAAACAGGGGGTAGAAGGGGGAACTCAGGCCCCCCTCCCCCTTGTGGAAGAGGTAGTCAGATCCCTAGACGCACCCAAGACTGGGTGCTCCCGTAAGGCATCCATGGGAGAGGCAAATATTTTAGGATACTAGTAAGAATAAATAAATTTAAAAGGGGAAACCAAAATAATATTTATGATAAAGAAGAAGAAAGATTACAAACATTAAATGGGGGTGTTTTAAATGTTTTTTTGAAAGGGTGCAAGAATCATAATGATTGCACTAAGAATGTTCAATGTTATGTGTGCTAATTTGGTGTACAAACTGTAATGTGAATATTAAGTGTATAATATAAAATATATTTCATTAAAAAGAAAAGCCATATTAGGCTAATTAAAGAAAATTGACTTGTCATCAAATTGGAGTAACTCAGTTCTATACAAGGTAACCAAGCTAAATGTTATACACCATCAAGTTCACCATTCTACACATTCCACCAAACCAAGTTTGCAATACAATTATATGATAAGATAATGGTCCAGTATATAGCCTATTATAGCAAAGTCTATATATGGGCCTAAATAGTATTTAACAATCATTTCAACCTTAATCAAGTAATAAACATTCTAACATAGTCCACCTTAACCTTAGATAGTGTACAATAAAATTACCACATATCATGATATTAATTAGAGCCAAAAAAGAAGGTACATACATTTAACTGAAATCTAAAAGTGTCTTGTAACCTGTGATATATCCAATAGTCTTTCAAGGAAGCTGATTTTCTGTAAGTAATAGATGAATATGGATGTAGAAACTTAAATGTCTTTGGATCGGATTGTATATTGTGCCAGTGCTAAGATACTCAAGACTACTTTATGTTAATTGTTAAACTTAGTAATCAACCTAACCAGTTTGTCAGAGGTATTGGTTTTTGTTTCAAAACACAGAGCTACGACTTTTTTGCTTTTGATAGGCCTTTTTACAAAGATTGTTACAATAGCCTCTTGCAAGTAGTCTTTTCTGAAAAACCTTTTGTTCCAGCTCAAAGCCATCATCAATAGAACATTTATGTCTGAGTCTAATATATTGACTAAACGGGATACTTCTCTTAAGAGGTTCTGGATGTAGACTATATGTAAGATCGGTGTCTTTTCCAAAGAGAGTTGTATTAATATTTCCCTTGTCTGTTGTATATAGAAACATGTTCAAAAATGGAACTTTGGGTTTGCTGCAAAACGTTGTGAAAGTCAGGTTAAATGTATTTATTTGTAGTTTACAGAAGAACTCATTATGAAGGGCTTTGAACCTTGTCCATTTTATGAGGATGTCGTCAATATTATAATATCTTCTACATAGTTTATTATGGAGACGATATTTGCTGTTCATTAGGTTGGAGATTGGGTTGGAGTTGATCCTCTCCAACCTATTACCTGGGATATCCTTACTATACTGAAAAGTATTCTCCAAATTTTCCATAAAAGTTGATACCATCTGGGGTATGCTTTTAATAAATTTTTCTCATTAATTATACTTTATCACGTGTTGAATTTGCAATCCTATACTGAATTTTACGTATTAATATTCTACAGACTCTACCTTAGAATAGAAGAATTTAAAAAAACCGAGTGAGCTTTTTTCATCTTCAATACTGTAGGATTTTGGTTTAGGAATTTTTAAACATAGTTTACAATGTTAAACCTTGGCATTTAGATTCAGCGTAAACCTGTACCTCCTTCTTCATCATCAAACTCCCCTTATAAGGGGAGTTCCCTTACTAAATATTTTTTATTAATTAAAATTAATTATAATCCCTATTACCCCCAATTATTATTTACTTTGTATCCCTTACCTACAGAACAATCAATAATTCTAGGATACCACTTTCTTCACTTTCCATTTATTATTCATAGTGAGGCCATTCTAATTCATCAATAATTGGTTAATAATTACCTTGATATCTTACAAGACAACTGTCCAAGTAAGATTGAATTATTTGTTTTCCCTAGATTCTTTTTAATCTTTTCTCTTATTATAACTACCACTTTTTACAATCATATTTCATATTTATTTTCATATTTCATAGAGCCTTCAATTGTACTATTCCCATTGCTTGAATTTTCGGTTGACTCCACTCTCATTTCCTTCCCCTGAGGTCAATATACCAGGTGAGCCAAGGCTACATATATATATATATATATATATATATATATATACATATCTATGTCTTAAGATTGTGAGAAAAATCCTTTTTATTAGATTTTCCAGTACAAATATATATCTATATGATCTCTTTAGGGTCTCAAAAAATCCCCTGAGGAAGCCTGCTTAGAGTGAAACGCGTCGTGTAAGATATTTATTGACCCATATTTGGACATTGTACATGTGAGAGTATTTTAGTGAACTATGGCTATATTGTCATAGACATTTTATAAGTGTTGTTTTGTATAAATATATTTTAGTGAATGAAATAAAGTATTTTAAGTAACGTTAGCTTTCTTCTTGCCTTAAAGAGCCGCTACTCCTCTATCTCCCTTTCTCCTGCTTCTGTATTATTTGACTTGGTGTCATACTGTGTTCATTGAGTGTTATCTTCAATTAATTCAGAAGTTTATATATTTAAATAGACATCACGTACTAAGGCACTGCTGGAGAGGGTTGAGCGGGGAGTGAAATTCCCAGCAGCAGAAGTCCCAGGATGCCTGCGTGTAATCTGCGTGTATGCAGAGTCATGGGCCCTATCTTGGACCTGGGTTTTGAAGCATGGAAGAAATCTTTAAGCCACCAAGACCCCCTTGGACCCTTTTGCTTTACCATGCAGTTCTTGGTAAACTGCTTGACAGGAACTTGGGAAAAAAACAGATCAGTAAGTCTCTCCACAGCGATATAGGGCTCTGTTATTTGTGCTGGCTTCAAAAGCTAGAGCAGAGCGACTATCTGGGCCCCCCATTTATGTTATTATTATGCATCAATATTTTAGGCAAACTAGATTTTCTTTTACTGATATTGTGTTACAAAAGGTATTTCATTTCTTGCAGTTTAAAGACAAAAGTTAAAATAATTAAAATATATTTGTATTTGTCTATCGTGTCTTATCTGTGCTTGATTTCCATCCAAGCTTCCAACTCCACTTATCAAATGTGAGAATAAGGTCAAATGTAAACCTCTGTCTCAATTTTCACTGAGGCTTAAAGCAGAACTTAACTAAATTACATGCTCAGTTCTGGACCCATAATGTGCAAGTAAGTAACAAAACAAGGAAGACTTTTTTTTTTTTTTTTTAAGTAAAATGTATTCTGTTTATTAGTTATGTGCCATAAATACAGTTGTATAGGATGTTAAATGGTAAAGGAGAAGTCCAAAGCTATTAGGTAAAGAAAATATTTATTGTGAAAACCTCAACACTATCTACAGCTTTATTCTCATCCCAAATTTGAATGATAATTATTAATATTATTATTAGCATGTATATTTATATAGTGCCAACATATTATGCAGCGATTTACAATGTCTATTGTCATATCACTAGCTGTCTCTCAAAGGGGCTCACAATCTAATGTGCCTACCATAGTCATATGTCATTAATGTAGTCTAAGGACAACATTTGTTTTGTGGGGGGGGGCAATTAACCTAAATGCATGTTTTTTGGGATGTGGATAGAAACCGGATTACCCTGATGAAACCCATGCAAACACAGGGAGAACATAAAAACTCCTTGCAGATAGTGTCTTAGGTGGGATTTGTACCTGGGACCTTGCGCTGCAAAGGCCAGAGTGTTAACCACTGAGCCAACTGTAATGCCCTAATTTGTTTTTTTTTTAATATTTGAATGATTTGTGTATTTACATTTAAGGGATAGAACAGATACCAAGAACCTATGTTTTTTTGCCAACCCAAAGATTTGTTCATAAGAATAAAAAAGCAAATACTCAGAGATGCCCCTTGGTGGCAAACAATAATGTCAGTAATGAATTGTACTGTGTATTAAACAAACAAAATGATACACTTGAATACAAATCATGATGTTAACAGAATTAAATTCAGCAAACCAATGCATTGATGTGAAGGTATCAAATTTTAAATGCATCCGTCTCATTCCTGACGCGTTTCGCTGTATGGCTACCTAGGGAAGGTAGAGACGTACATTATGAGATAATAGACTGAAGGTCCAAATATTAGCAATGCAGGAAAATTGCATATTATCCAAATCCAATGGGTGGAAGTATTAACCAAAAGCACTCTCATTCTAATGCCTTATAGCAGATCATGGCTGGTGGGGATATCTGACAGGTTGCTGTACATAGCTTCATGAAAACATCAAAAAACAAAGGCAGAGCCTCCAGTATTAAAGGATATAAAATAAATGACTAAAAAGGATGAGGGAAAGGATAGAGAATGGGTAAAGGATAGACGATAAAGAACACCTTCCAGGCAGGAAATGAGTGCGCTGTTTCTACTAGAGATTGTGTGATGTTCACATTGTTCATAATATCAGTATAGGAGAGGAGTCTTTACAAAGAAGAAGGCAGAGAGGCAGATTTAGGAGATTCACTTTTTAAAACTTAAAGGACTCTTTAAAGGATAATGTTTTGAAGTAATATGGAGCTGAGCATTCATCTTTTGTTTAAGTATGTATGCGGTATGTTTTGGATTGTCTGATCTGATCCCACATGCTATATCCATTTTCCCATGTGGCGGAGTATTTGAACAATAGGAACATTTATACTGCAAATACTCTGATGTAACGATTGTATGAGCTAGCAAATCCAGAACCAGAAAATAACCTAGTTTAGTATTCATGTATTTTAATGTAAATTTAGACTTTATAAGACTTTACTGAAAGACTTTTAAAATAGCTTTGCTGAAGGCATTTCTTATTTCCTTATTCCGTAACGTATATATGATTGGATTAAAAAGTGGGGTCAAGCTTGTGTTAAAAAGAGATAACACTTTGTTGAGGTTTAGTGAATAGATTCTTGAAGGAGCTATATAAATTGTTATAAGGGTGCCATAATAAGTGAACACAACTACCAGATGGGAGCTACATGTTGAGAAGACCTTTTGTCGGCTAAGGGTGGAAGAGATCCGAAAAATTGATGTAAAGATACAAATATATGTAACAATGACAAATATTAATGGAGTAATAATGATTACAATAACCATAATGGATACTTGAACTTCAACACTTTTTGTGTCCGAGCAAGAAAGGTCCAGAAGAGGGGCGAGGTCACAGAAAAAATGATCAATAGTATTTGGACCACAAAAGTCTAATTGAGCCACAAGAAGTTCTGTAATCATAGCAAGAAGTAAACCAGCCAACCAGCAAAGCATAGCCAAGAACATGGGAAGTCTGTTTTTCATAATCAATGAATAGTGCAATGGGTTACAGATGGCTAGATATCGATCATATGACATTACTGTTAAAAGGCAACACTCAATAATAGCAGAAGCACCAAACACATACAATTGCATTTTGCAAGACAAAGGAGAAATGTGGCAATCATCTCTTAGAAAGACTTGTAGAGTGTTTGGAACAACATTTGTACTGATCAGAATGTCACAGAAAGAAAGGTGACAGAGAAAGTAGTACATGGGAGAGTGAAGAAGGAGAGTCATTGTGACTAACACAATGATGAGGACATTCCCAATCATTGTGGCCAGATATAATAAAAGTAGAAAAAGAAAAAAAAGACTTTGAAAACTGTGAAGATCTTCAAATCCCAAAAGGATGAATTCAGTAACTGAAGTATGGTTGTATCTGGGCATTTCCAGATGATTACACTTACCTTTGATCCCTACTAGTCATGTACAACTTCAAAGCTTTCAATAAAGCGTGACAAATGTATTACTATTTGTATCCTCATTAGGAAGGTCCACTCTTCTGGGTGTATTGTTGAGGAGCGTTTTTATTTATTTCCTGTCCTAAAACACACACCAGGGACTAAGAGGGCATATTTCTAAAGCAAGAGTAAAACCACTCTCAGACAAATGTAGCCCGTAGAATTGTCCACAATGGAATTTAGCAGGAGGCTGTAAAGATATTGAACCAATCTCGTGATGCCTCCACAGCTCTGTACAGTTGTAAAGATTCATATACTACTTCCTGGCTAGTTATGGGTCACTTAGTTGTTTAATCGTCTTTGGGTGTACAAAAACATAACCTTAAAGGCAATGATTCTTTGTCCAGCTGATACAAGGAAGATTTATCAGTAGAATAATTTCCTGTGCCTATTCTCAATTCCTTTACATTCATCTTTCATTGTTTAGTTGGGTCTTTCAGAAAATCAACATTTTTGGTCTGGTTGTATTTGGCTGCACTCGTATATGATAGTATAAATAAAATACCTTCAATTTATTCATTTTAAGTAGATTTTCAAATCTTGTATCTAAATGCTTCCCATTGTTCAAAATCACTAAATAAATGTTGAGATTTATTCAGCTTTATAGTCTGATTTACCAGCCAGCATAATGGAAATAATGTCTTGGGACAGAGATGTCTTGAGATTTATTAAGCTAACAATTAGGATTTTCCCTTTGAGAAACTATTCTAATTTTAGAGAGAATCACTCCTGAGTGAGGAATTGGCTAAATCCGTGAATGGTTGAATGGATTTTGTAAAACTCTGTTTATGACATTTAAGGTAAAAATGTGAAAGCTAGAATTGATTCCCATACATAACATAGTGTATACTCCAGGGCCTCAACCATGAGCAAAAGGAAACCTAACAGTCAATCTTCACAAAAATGTGAAAATGGGACTTTCTTTGCTGGCTTACAACCATCAGCAGCCAATGGAGACAGTCCTAACACCAGACTCTCCCCTCCCCATGCTACCCAGGTGGATCTGGACCCAGTTGTTTCCCTACAGAAAAGACCTGCCTCTACTTCACCTCTCCAATAGGATCTGACAAAAAATCTCAACGCTTCCACAGCTCAATGCAGGCTTCCATGGATTCCAATGACGCATGAGACCACGATGCACACCTCAAGTCACTGCCTACCAACGTTAACTTTTTCATTTTACCTTCAATGAATTCAGGATTCTTTTCACTCTGAGCCTAATGTCCTTCATTCAGACCTGGAATCTAGAATAGAGGTGGTTGAACAGATGACTGAAAACCTCTGTAGCCATGTACAACAACATACACATACCCTCAATGAGCATTCGATCTTGCTCGAACCACTTCTGCATTAACAGGATGATTTGCAGAACCGCAGCAGCTCTAACAAGATCAGGATCCGAGGCCTCCTGGAATCCACTGACCCCAAGGGTCTACACAACACACAATATGCCACATTCATTCCTACCAACTTTAAGAATCAATCATGCAGGAAACTAGATTGCAGGAGGAATTTACCATCGATAACAGACCTATTCTCTTCCTTACTAACCTCTCCCGCAACACCTTGGTGCTCCGACCTGCTTTGAAACCACTTTTAGATTAGTACAGATGGGGCTTTTTTCCTTTCAACTGATCTCAAACAGGGGGAATAAATCGGCTACCTTACAACAATTGGGCAACTTTTTGGGTACCTTTGAAGTTCCACAAGTGAATCTTTCTGATTAGCCAATGCTCCCTATGCTCCTGACACCTCCAGTGTTGTCTGACTGCCAACTGGTGAGGAAGAGATCCTTAGCATTGTGCCCCACAAGACCCACCATGAGACACCATAGTGACCTAAGGCAGCAAGATCTACTCTTCATCCTCAGGAACTGGTATTTATTTTTGTTATCTCTTGGTGCAGTTATTATTAGCTAATGGCTTATGCATAGTATTGTTGGTCAAAATTTCGTGAGATAATCCCCCTTGGATTCTTCAATCCCTAACGTTTCGTATGAAAATAGTTGTTGGGTAATCTGCCCCCTTACAACAATCACTAGTTTGAGCTAATATATTACTAGCATATATCACACTGGCGAACAAACATTTTCTTTCCAGATTAAAGTCATTTTAGGTTATGTTTGATGCACAGATTCCAAATGTGGTATTGTTTTTGCTAGATTGGCTTTAGTTTTTGAAATAATGACCTCCATAATAACTTCATAGAAAACTAATGAAACCTGAAAATTAGGCAAAATTAAAGTAGATATGCCTACGTATACAAAATTAAATTTTTGAAATACTTAATGTCAATATATTATATATTCAGTATAGTTACAAAACTAATCACAAAGAAGTCATTGAAAATCTCAGTTTGTATGATTTCCTTTCATGCTGCTGATCAGGACAATCACGTTGAAGGCTCCAGAAGTATTCTGCCAGCATGTGTCTCTCCCATCTGATACCTTTCTTCCATCATCTTTATATCTTGATGGAACCTCTCCCTTTGTTCCTTGCTGAAATCACCATGGTTTTCTGGAAATTTTTGCAAATGGCTATTGAGATACCTTTATGCTCATAGTAGCACCCAAAGTTTAAATTTTGTACTAGTTCTTCATAATTTGTGCTTTATGGTTACCCAAGAAGTTCCTGCCAACCATGACATAGCTGTGCCAGGCAGAAGCTTCAGTATCAGTCATGTAACTTGTGACATTTCCATCATTAATCAGTTTCTGGGCTCCATCAAAGATTCCTGCTTTTATATTTCAGTTACCTTACAACAATTGGGCAACGTTTTGGGTACCTTTGAAGTTCCACAAGTGAATCTTTCTGATTAGCCAATGCTCCCTATGCTCCTGACACCTCCAGTGTTGTCTGACTGCCAACTGGTGAGGAAGAGATCCTTCGCATTGTGCCCCACAAGACCCACCATGAGACACCATAGTGACCTAAGGCTGCAAGATCTACTCTTCATCCTCAGGAACTGGTATTTATTTTTGTTATCTCTTGGTACAGTTATTATTAGCTAATGGCTTATGCATAGTATTGTTTTCCAAAATTTCATAAGATTATCCCCGTTGGATTCTTCAATCCCTAACGTTTCGTATGAAAATAGTTGTTGGGTAATCTGCCGCCTTACAGCCATCACTAGTTTGAGCTAATATATTACTAGCATATATCACACTGGCCAACAAACATTTTCTTTTCAGATTAAAGTCATTTTAGGTTATGTTTGATGCACAGATTCCACATAATGTATTGGTTTTGCTAGATTGGCTCTAGTTTTTAACTAATGAAACCTGAAAATTAGGCAAAAATAAAGTAGATATGCCTACATATACAAAATTAAATTTTTGAAATACTTAATGTCAATATATTCTTTATCCAGTATATTTACAAAACTAATCACAAAGAAGTCATTGAAAATCTCAGTTTGTATGATTTCCTTTATGCTGATAATCAGGACAATCACGTTGAAGGCTCCAGCAGTAGTCTGCCATCATGTGTCTATCCCTTCTGATACCTTTCTTCCATCATCTTTATATCTTGATGGATCCTCTCCCTTTGTTCCTTGCTGAAATCGCCATGGTTTTCTGGAAATTTTTGCAAATGGCTATGGAGATACCTTTATGCTCATAGTAGCACCCATAGTAGCACCCACATTTTTAAAGTTTAAATTTTGTACCAGTTCTTCATAATTTTGTGCTTTATGGTTACCCAAGAAGTTCCTGACAACCATGCCATAGCTGTGCCAGGCACAAGCTTCAGTATCAGTCATGTAACTTGTGAAATTTCCATCATTTATCAGTTTCCGAATCTGGGCTCCATCAAAGATTCCTGCTTTTATATTTCAGTACTCAATCCAGGGAAGAATCTACAAATGTATTTGAAGCAATCACCGTCCTTGTTCAGAGCTCTAACAAATTGCTTAATGTATCCTAACCTTATGTTTAGTGTAGGGGGAATGATGTCGCTGCACCTTTTTCATGTTTTCCCTTGGAGGCCATGTCACTTTCTTCCAGTGATCCTGCTTTGCTCTTCTATCCCACAAGCAGATGAAACATGGGAACTTTGTGTATGCACTTTGCTGTCCAAGTAGGAAGTTCACCATTTTTATATCAACATATATGGACCACTGGTGTTCATGATAGCAAAGACCATTTTGATATTTTAAAATTCTTCCTAAAGGTATATTGAGTGACCAATTGGAATTGATGCATAGCAGTTGCCATTATGCAATAAAACAGATTTCAAACTTTGAGTGGAACTGTCTATGAAAAGCGGCCAGTCTTCTGCTCGGTATTCTGGTCCTCCCATATGGGCTAGTAGTCCAGGGATGTTACAACACAAAGCCTCCATCTTCACTGAAATATGGTCGGAGTGTCACCTCTCTTGTCGTAAAACCCATTAATTTAACTTCCAATGTCAGACAGTTCTTTTCTTTTAGCCTGGATGCTAAACGTTCAGATGTTTGTTTTGACAGACTTAGGTTTTTTTTTCCTTGCTGACCTCTAAGGGGGAGTGCTCAAGGCTTCACATGTGATTTAAGTTCCTGGGGGACTCACCTAGAGCTTGCTCACTGTTTGGCTCTTTGACCAAGTGGAGTTAGAAAAAACAGGAGTTTGAAAAGAAAAGGAGATAAATCTCCTTGTAAACAAAAATTGTAACTGGAAAAATGAGTGGTAGCAAGGTGGAAAGTTTGGTCACATGTATGCACAAATGGAGCAACAGCTACTAGGTAATCACGGCTGTGACAAATGTGAGCAAGTCGCCTTTCTGGTATCTCGCATTGAAGAGCTAAAGAAGCGCATTGCAACACTGAAATCACTGGAGAGGGGTCTCCTACTCACTGAGCAGGCAGTTAATGGGTAAGATGTGGAGGGTGGAGAGGTTAATAAGGATGAGCATGTAGGGAGTTGGGTTAATGTAACTAGAGGGAGTGGCAGGAAGGCCATCCCTGTGTTTGAGCACCTCAACATGTTTGAAAAGTTATGTGAAGATGTGCAGGTTGCAGACCCAGCGGTGGCAACTTTAGATGTTACTGCTACCCCTAACAGCGGGAAGAGCAGACCATCTAGTAGTGGTGGGGAGGGAAATGCAGGAAGTGAAAGACAATTGGTTGTAATAGTGGCTTCTATGATCAGGAGGACGGATAGAATAGTTTGTTGCCCGGATCCTTTCAACCAAATGGTTTGCTCTCTCCCTGGTGTCAGGGTTCGGCATGTGGTATACTGAATGGATATACTACTGGGAGGGGCTGCACAGGACCCAAATGTCTTGGTCCATGTTGGAAGCAATGACAATATAGAAGGAAGATGGAAGATCCTTAAAAATCAGTTTTGGGAACTAGGTTTC
>NC_092859.1:2945302-2946804 GCF_032062135.1 Pyxicephalus adspersus
AGGGGAATGGTGGAGGGATATTTAAACTAGGACAGAGGGACAGAGGTTTACAAACAAACATTGGATTGTGCAGTACTAGTTGTACTGAAAAACAAAAGGATTTGGCAAATAGTGTTGTTAAATTCAGCAATTCATGGTTGAAGGAGCCTGTTCACCAATGCAAGTCTAGCAAACAAGATAGGGAAGTTGGAAGCCTTAATGAGTGAGGAGAATTATGACTTAGTATTGCTGAATCCTGGCTTTGTTCTTCACATGACTGGGCTTTCAATATTAATCATGGGAGATTTCATCTACCCTGACATTGACTGGAGTAATGACACTACAGGAACAGCAAAGGGGAGGAAATTTGTGAATGTAATACAAGATAATTTTATGGCACAGTTTATAGAAGACCCAACTAGAAATGATACTTTGCTGGACCTAGTTCTTTCTAACAATGCAGAGCTTATAACAAATGTGCAAATAAAAGAGAATCTGGGAAGCAGTGACCATATTATGATTTCATCATTGTAATCAGGAAGCAAAAACAGGAAAGATAAAAACATTTCATTTTAGGAGAGCAAATTTTCCATTAATAAGGGCGGCTCTCTGTGACTTGGACTGGGAGACAATATTGTCCTCAAAGAACACAGAACAGGCCATTTTTAATTAATTTGGCCTGGTTACAGTGTGGGTTTATATGTCTACATGTGTTTTATTTTTTATTTTGTCATGAGAATTTAGTGGTGTCTGTGTGGTCTCCATATTTTAATGGGACCTTTTAGCAAATAGGTTTATTTTGAATAAAGTTTTTTTGATACATTTTGTAGTTATTTTTTTTTTGGGGGGGGGGGCTGTTTTTATGTGATCTTCTTTACAGGACCTATCATTTAAGAATTCAATTATGCTTGTTTTAAGCAGTTCCCTTCTATGATTTGTTTGACTGGCTAAAAACAGCGCAATGGGCTTATTAAAACTCAGTTGTTTGATGCGCATAGTTGTGGGCCAAGGCGGAACCTCTATGTGCCCCTGAACTGTGTTCTATCGGTTGAAAAATGCGCCAGCCAATTTTCCAGAGAAGGATCCTCATTCCAGTAAGTTTTTCTTTTGAGGTGTATATTGTTTTGCTTCATGCGCACTCATGTATGTATGAAATTATGTGTGTTCATATACATATAAAAGAGAAATTATAGGAAGAAATAGACAAAGAAGATTTTTGGGGGAAAATTGAATAACATGCTTAAAATTGAAAAGATTGATTATTTCTTCCTATGATTTCTGATGTCATGGGCTTGGCTACAAGCAACATTAATGGAAGATATTGCTTCTGGTTAAAGAAGGAATCCCCCTTTATGTGCTTCCACTATCAAGCTGAGGTAAGTCAATTATATATAGTGGGCCAACGTCTAAAATGCCATTCAAATCTGCAAAAACACCCTGAAGGGCTGGAAAAGCAAGAAAATCTTTGCCTCAAAGTGGATTTGGCCCTGGAACTTTCATATATTAGTACTATTTGTTTTGTG
>NC_092859.1:2947566-2980806 GCF_032062135.1 Pyxicephalus adspersus
GCATTCTTGCGAAAATTTCCTCAAACTTCAGATGGTTTCGCGAATGGCCGCCTTGGGAAGCATTTATTGAGAGGATGTGTGATCCCCGGCACTAGAGGTTAATTAACCTCTAGTGCTGCAGATGTCACACTTAAAAAAAAAAAAATTAAATTCGACCCTGATAGATGAATTTACTCTGGCTGTTCTCAAAATTTCTCACTCCAAACTTAAAATTCGGTAAGCGAGAACAGCCGAATTCACAGCGCGATCGAGTGTTAAAAAACTAGCTCGTACTTGATACATGTATAACATCCTTGCTAACAATCCTTTTAGCAAATATTTGATTTCTTTAAAGCCAAACTACAATGAAATTTGAATCAGATCCAAAATGCTTGGTCATTGTTTTAATTACAGTCATACTATTGTGTAATGACATAATAAAGAGCTAAGTAGTCTATATACAACTTGATATCAATTAGTTTGCAGTTTTGCAAGTAAAAAAATGATCAAAACAACATGTGCAACAAATATTATAATAAATGAAGCAATTTTGTGAATAAGTATATTATAACATAAAAAAGTAGCACTTACCCAATAGAAGATGAAGCATTAAAGATTCTAATTGACCTGTAATTGACTGTAGATACGCACAGAACAGACAGCAGGTGTGCGCTAATTAATTGCTATGACCTCACCATTGACAGCTTAACAGGTCCTCCTTAATCGCGCAGCTGAAAACTAATCGCCTTAATTGGCAGATTCTACATGTATAGCCTAATGCAAAGAGGATGATTTCATATAGATTTAGGAGATGCAACTTTTTTTTCTTCACCATTAGATATATGAACAGTATAATGATATTTTCTAAGAATTGGTTTTATTTCTTTTGGTAAAAATGCTATTAAAAATTATTTATCTGATCACAATGTATATTACATATATATATCATATATCATATATCATGTGTATCCTGCAGCTCCGATGCCTTGATGTGCAAAGGTCAGTCATGGACAACTTTTGCCTTGGTCTATATTAATTCATACCTGGTCTGGTAAAAGTTCAAACATTTTTTTTTATAAGTTTCTTAAAAATCGTTGCAGATACATAGATTCATTGTGCTTTTTTTTTGCATATAGCTTGTCGGCTTACTTTCCTCTTTTCATCAACTGTATTTCCCTCAATTCATAGTTTATTTGAACTTTCACAGTCTTGCAATTACATTTTTAGCCAAAAACAGACCTTCCACTGTTTGGCAACAATTTCCATCCAAATCTTTCTCCCTACCACTCACATAATCATCACACTTTTTTTCAATACCTTTAATTCCATAAAGATGATTACTTTTCTGTGTTTCTTGCCCAGGCTCCAATGAAAGACCATGAGTGTCAGTTAACTGTGCATTGTACTGTATGTGCTGAGTTAGGAATTCTATGCCAGAGCTGTAGATGTACAGACATGGGCTGTGTAGACTAGGAGCATGTATTTTATGTGACACGGGCTGCACATGTGTAGTGTGTGCCCAGCAAATGTTTCAAAGAAGAAACGGTTAGTCTGCATGCCCATGGTAAAGTAACCATGCTCTGGATTATAGGGTGGGTACAACCACACATATTATGAAAAAGAGAATTGGTGTCAGCAGTCAAGTCGTTGGTGGTGCAGAGAAGATAAAGAAGGATTCAGCCCTGGACTCAGTGGACTGTATGGCTGGACAAATGAAAGGTAGGGGAGGCAGATCTTATTTTTCTTTAGAAATTGATATGCACAAATGGCTAAATTCATAATTAGAAGACCACACATGTTTGTTCTGGTATGAATAATATTTTATTAAGCAAAAACCTCACAAGAGCAATATAAACAGAAGGACTTTTTCATTTGTTCCAAGAACACTTTAGGTCTTGGTGACAATGGTCAACAGTATATGGAAAGTAGAAACATCTACTGAGATGGAACAGCAATAAAATAATGGTTCTGATCTTTTCCCACTCTATCTATAACAAAACATGTTGGCTTTAAATACACTTTAAACCAAATTTGTATACACTAACAATTGCAATATAATTTCCCTATAAAATACATTTTGGAACTTAAATTATTTCCAAAAGGATCATATTATATGCAAATAAATAAAGTATACAATTTTATATCTACTGGTTGTGTTTTGTTGTTACACCTTATTAAGTATAAAATAAATATAGAATAATTGTTGCACTTTGATTTAAAAAACACTCAAGTTAGAAGATTTATTGAAAAACTGTTTTTCACGTTTTTTGCTCTCCACTTTTAGAAACTTTTAGAGTCAAAAGGCTCCATAATACCTTTATGGTGGCAATCAGAATTTCAGTTGACTTGAAGATAGTAACTGTTCTTCACACTCAGTTATTAGTTCTATCCATATCTTATATTTTGATAGTAGAGGTATATGGCCTATAGACTTGTAGGTGTATATTGGCTACCATCTAAAGTGGAAATCTGAGACAAAAGTGGCATACATGGCGTTTGACCCAGTTGGTATTCTACTAGCTACATGATTACAACCACCCCCAACTTCTCCTTGTTCTAGTATTCCTTGCTTCTCTCCTCTTCCACCACTTATTGGATGTAGCCGTTTCACATCACCCAATTGAGATTTTATCAGATTATGAACAAAAAAACGAGTATTTTATAAAAAAAAACCCATCATAATTAAAATTATCATTCATTATTTTAAATCACCTATCAGGTATGTATGAATACAATACTTAGCTGGGGTTATGTTCAATACCTGGCCTAAAAAGTCTTTTAAACATCACATGGCGGAAGGCTTTCTGTATGTCTTTGTTTCTCAGGCTGTATATGATAGGGTTGAATAATGGGGTAACCACAGGGTTCAGAACCGCTAAAGCTTTCTTTATATTTGAAGAATACCCTTTGGATGGCACAATATTAAGAGAAATGAGTGATCCATGATATGCACATACAACAATCAAATGAGCACTGCAGGTGGAGAAGGCTTTTTGTCTTCCAACCTTGGTCGAAATTTTGAAGATGGCCTTGAAGATCCAAATGTAAGTTAAAACAACATATAAACACTGCAAGAGGCCTATTAAGGCAGCTATTAGAGATACTGCTATTTCTACAGTCGATGAATCTGAAGTGGAAATCCCCAACAGAGGGGAAATATCACAAAAGAAATAATCAATGACATTGGAACCACGAAACTGGACATCGAGGAGAAGGATCATAATGACAGTGGCTACTATGAAACCCATTGACCAAGACCAAGTAGCAAGATAATAAGGAAGACGGAAAGCCATGATGGAGGAATAGTGCAATGGATCACAAATAGCCAAATACCTATCATAGGACATCACTGAGAGGAGGCAACATTCTATGGTCGCTGAAGCACCATAAAAATAAGACTGGACAAAACATTCTTGGATCGAAATGTAGGTGAAACCATTGAGCACAATCTGGAGTGTGGTGGGAACCACATTTGTGCTGATTAAAATGTCACAGGCTGAAAGGTGACCAAGAAAAAAATACATTGGGCTATGTAAATGATGATTAATGATTACCAAGGCGATGATTATAAAATTTCCAGTAACTGTTGCTGTGTAAATCACGGTACACAGCAGGAAGACCGGAATTTGAAAGATCTGATGATCTGGAAATCCAAGAAGTAAAAATTTCACCACTTCTGTTTGGTTTTCCAACATTGTCTGCATTATCTGAACACAAAAAAGTTAATAGAAAATGTAATAAAAAACAATAAAACCAAAGTTTTTGTACAATTTCTAATATAAAATAAAAAGAAAGCCATCAAAGGAGGGTTAAATAGAACATCTAGGGCTAGAAAAGTATGATTAGTATACTTTCTGTTAGTATAAAGATTAGTGTACTGACTAACTAGAAAGAAATCCAAACTTATTTTTAGGTCAGTCAGGGGTATCATATAAACTGTAAACTATGATTTATATATACACATATATATATATATATATATATATATATATATATATATGTGTGTATGTTTATATAGAGAAGTATTACATTGTTGTAGTATTGTTTAATGTACTATCTGGAGGCCTCGTCCTCAATGACTTTATTGGTAGAGATAATGTTTTTTTCCTGAAATAAATAATAATTTAGAATGATTTACCTGGTTGATCTAGACTCCAACATAAGCTGATAACCACAGGAGAACAAACCATAGAACAAACCTGGCCAGTCAATGCCTAATTTATACTGTGGAGATAACAGGACACAAACCCTTAAGGGACTTCATTTACAAAGAAGAGTGAGTTATTTGTTGTTATTGTTGCCAGTCTATTATACTCCCATGGGAGACAATAATCACACAAAGAATTGTATTCCAACTTGATTTTATTGTAAAGATGGAATAATTGGAGAACAAAGATTATTTTAAGAATATATCATTTGCCCTTCCAAAAAACAGAAATTAGGATCTAATGGGCTAAAATGATCAAAATAAACAAAATATAAGACATAAATAGAAATAATGATATATTCAATCATTTCACACATGGTAAAAAAATACTTTAAACATATGTAAACCTAAAAGCAAAACCATTCGAGGTTTGCTTCATTTTCCTTTTCTCATAGTGAACCTTAATAAATTGAGACCTTTATGTTATAGGCTAACAATGCTCACTTACCATATTGTATATACAGAGGAGCAGTATTGTTGCCCTAGGGTAGGAAGGTCTACAAAGCCAAAAAAAAAAAAAAAAATCTGTTAAAAAGTTGTTTTGCACTTCTTTAATCTGCCTCTGTATTTTTCTTTTACCCCATTTGAAGTCCTCAGTTTATCCAATTTATGATGGCTAGAGTCGTCCAGTTCACTTCTTCTAAGGTCAGATTGTAATGGACGCACCCCCAGGAGGCAATTCATCAAGCAGCATGGGCTCAAAGTACTACTGTTCTAAATGGTGCTAACACATTATTACTAGTGTTGGTGTTCAGGTTTATGTTCAATGTCAAATAGCCACAGCAAAACTATCTCTGATGTTCAGCTGTACATCATAGCAAAGAATCCTTCAAAGGTAAGTATAACTATGCACCCCTGTACTCCTTTCCCAGGGTTAGGGAGGAGTATCTGGGAGCACCCTTATTGCAAGGGACTTCTAGATTCAAATTAGGCTCCAGGAACACAGGTGTAAAGGACCTACCATGCAGAGATCCCTTGTTATCTTCATCCGCAGTAACCCGGGTAGCCTGAAGGGAAGCATTGTGGCAGGCAGCACAGCCAGAGCTGCAGCCGCTCTGCTCACAGCATAGGGATCTGTTCCGGCCCAACTACTGTTCGGCCAAACAGCATTCCTGCGGGCGTGCACAGTACAGCGTGATCCAAGAGTCCTCCTGCAAGACGCGCCCACTACCTCTTGTACCACCTGGGGGCGCGGCAACTGGCTGCCCTGCCACATGGTGGAGCAAATTTAGTTTGAATTCTCTGCAGCCAAATTGGCCGTAAGGTATTATTTCGTCAGTACGGTCCCTCCAATCATATAGCGCCAGGTGGTTCAATTTGATTGGGCACTGTGCCCATTTAAGGAGTCCTTGTCATGAGCACCATTTCCCAATATAGCCTTGGTGTTACAGTGTGCTTGGGTGCGTTATTGTATTTGATTACCATGTTAACCTGTGTTGTCTTCCCCTGTGACCTGTCACCAGCTCGGACTTTTTTCCAACAGCAACTCGGCCTAATTACTGACTTTTCATGAACTCTGCCTGCCCTGACTTCGAATTGTCCCTTATACGCCTTCTGCCTCATCCTTCTGTACCTCACTTTATCGGACTGAGCGTCTTGTGTTTGACTTCGGCCTGTATCTGGATTACGCAATATAAGTTGTTGAAGGGATTCCTGGAGTTGATTGTGATTTGTGTGCCGAGGTGCAAGTGCATCCTGGAGATGGCAGGGGAATTACGGGCACTCTCAGAACAAGATCCGGGCCAGAACTTATCCAGTTCTGTGGGACTAGTAGAACCTCCAATCCCATTACCTGATAAGTTTCCATGAAACAGACAGGACTTCCCCAATTTCCAGGACTCTTGTCTCCTATATTTTCAGCTTCGTCCAATCGCCTCTGGGACAATTCTGCAACGCATCGGAGTAGTCATCTCTCTCCTAAGGGGTGAGCCCCAAAGATGGGCATTTAACTTACCACCAGAAGACCCTGCTTTTAGCTCAGTAGATGCAATCTTTTCCGCCATGGGTGTGATCTATGATGACTCAGACCTGACCCGAACTGCCGAGATGAACTTGGAATACCTAACGCAGGGAAGACACCCCATGGAAAAGTATGCAGTGGAGTTTCGACGATGGGCCACTAGTAGCCGTTGGGGAGACGCTGCTCTCCTACATCGCTTCCATCAGGGCCCCAGCGAACAAGTCAAGGACCTGCTATTGGGTCTCCCTTCTCCAACCATCCTGGATTTTTCAGTGCAGCAGTCAATCTACGTTGATCTGTGAATCCGGTACCACCGCCTGGAGAAGGTTACCCGCGGGTCCGGGGGTTGTTCATTCCCTCAGTCAAAGTCCTTACCTCTGATTATCCTGGTTAGTTCTCCACCAAATGTAAAGCCTTCATCTTTATTTCCTGATCCTGAGGAACCCATGGAGATCCGTTGGTCCAAGCTCACCCCTGCGGAGCGCAAATGGCACCCTCAAGGGGGACTCTGTCTCTATTGCGGTGACCCTGGTCCTAGGGCAAGGACCTGCCCTCAGAAAGAAGCAGGAAGACTACAGCTTATCGAGGGTGCTGAGGGGAGCACTTTAGAACCCCTAGCTCAGGCTCAACCTCCTGGTTCTAGCTATCATTTCCTGGGACGGAAAGACCCGCCAGGTCCTGGCTTTCCTTGATTCTGGAGCAGATGGTAACCTCCTAGACTGGGATCTTGTCTCTGACCTGGGGATACCTGTCTCCCCACTCAGTCCTAAACTGTCCTAGGCCACCATCGATGGCACCCCCCTTCAGCAGGGACTTACACCTTCCATTACCCCAGAAGTATGCTTCCACAAGGAAGTGATCTGACTGATTGTTTTAAGGATGGTAAAACCCCTTTAGTATTAAGCCTTTCTTTGTTAAAGTCCCATAACCTCATGACTGACTGGGAATCGGGTCAAATTGTACAGTGGGGAAGCAAATGTGAAGCAAATGTGATGCAAACTGCCTCACACAAGTAGTGCCAGTACAGTCCCCCGAGATGGCAGAAAAGTCTTACCGGGAATACTGACGTCTTCGGCTAACAAACTCCCACCTCACCGCCTCTATGACTGCCCCATTGAGTTACTTCTGGGAACTATGCCCCCTAGGGGTCATTTGTTTAATTTGACCAGGCCAGAAATAAAGGTCTAGAAAGAGTACAACTAGGTGAACCTAGAAAAAGGTTTCATCCGTCCATCCTCTTCCCCTGCAAGAGCTGGGTTCTTCTTCGTGGAGAAGAAGGATGGTGGGCTGAAGCCCATTAATTATTATAGGGGTCTAAACAAGATCACAGTGAAAAATCATTTCCCTTTGCCCCTAATGGAAGACCTTTTTTCTCAGGTTAACAGGGCTCAAATCTTCACTAAGCTTGATCTGAAAGGGGCATACAATCTCATTAGAAATCAGAACGTGATAAATAGAAGACCGCCTTTAACACCAGGGATAGTCATTTTGAATACCTGATAATGCCCTTTGGTCTATGTAACGCCCTGGCAGTCTTCCAAGAGTTTGTAAATGATGTATTCCGGGAATTTCTGGGGAAGTTTGTTATTGTTTACTTTGATGACATTTTGATCTATTCCCCTGATCCACAGAGCCCAGGTGTGCCAGATCCTCCAGAAACACTGGGAGAACTGCCTCTATGCTGAGCTGGAGAAGTGCGCCTTCTACGTACGTGAGGTTGCTTTTTTGGGATACATTTTGTCGGATCACGGGCTGGCTATAGATCCAACCAACATCTCAGCAGTGCTGGAGTGGCCAAAGCCCACTGACCTCAAGGGTCTTCAGCCCTTTCTGGGCTTCGCAAATTTTTACAGGAAGCCCATCCAGGACTTCTCCTCCATTGTCCATCCGCTGACGAACCTTACCAAGAAGGAGGTGGATTCCTCAAGGTTGACTCTGGAGGCCTGTGAAGCCTTCAAAACACTGAAGAGGGCCTTCTGTTGTGCACCATATTGATGCATCCAGTGCCCACTCTTCAGTTTATCATAAAGGTTAATGCCTCGAAGATTGGTGTGGGAGCAGTTCTCTCCCAGTAGTCCGGGGCACCAGAAAGATTGCACCCTTGTGCCTTTTTCTTTTAGGAATTCTCTGCAGGGGAACGTAATTACGACGTGGGCAATAGAGAACTTCTGGGGGTAAAATAGGGCTTTGAAGAGTGGAGAAATTAGCTGGAAGGAGCAGAGCATCCCGTGATGGTTTATACTGACCACAGAAACTTAGAGTATATCGAAGCAGCCAAATGTCTTAACTCCTGCCAAGCCCATTGGGCCCTGTTCTTCACAAGGTTTAACTTTCAGATTACTTATAAGGCCAACGTCTTGTCCCATTGTTTTCCAGAGACCGCTTCCTTTCCAGATCCGTGCCCTATTTTGCCTCCACGATGCGTGATGTCCGCCCTGCAGAACCCGCCATTACTGCAAAATCTGATTTCCCCTTTGTCCCCTCACCAAACGGACCACCCCCTGGTAAACCTCAAGGGTATCTGTATGTCCCCTCCATCTTCGCTTGAAGGTTATCCAGCAGTTACACGACTCCAAAACTGCTGGCCTGATTCAAGAAATCTCCTGAATTAGTAAAATGGCATGTTTGGTGGCCTCATATGTCAGTAGATGTTGAATCTTGTTTGTTCCTGTCCAGTTTGTGCTCGGTGTAAGTGATCCGTTCTGCTCCCTCCGGGACTTTGCTTCCTCTGCCCATTCCTTTGGGTCCCTAGACCCACATATCCATGTACTTCATTACAGACCTCCCACTATCCTCGGGTTTCTCAGTAGTCTGGGTGGTGGTAGATCGTTTTAGTAAACATGCCCACTTCATACCACTACCCAAGTTGCCCTAAGCCAAAGAATCGTCCAATTTATTTGTTTTTCATGTATTCCGTCTTCATGGGGCTCCCGAGAACATTGTTTCGGACCGAGGGGTTCAGTTCCTGTCAAGATTCTGGAGGGAGATTTGTGCCCAACCGGGCATCGAGCTCTCCTTTTCGTCAAGGTTCCACCCCGAGATAAATGGCCAGACCGAACTGACCAACCAATCATTGGAGCAATATCTCTGGAGCTTTGTGTCCAGATGCCAGGAGAGTTGGGAGACTATCTCCCCTTTGCGGAGGTGGCGTATAACAATGTAGAACATTCCTCCACCAGGATCTCTCCATTCATTGTGTGTGCACTGGGGTTCAGAGTCCCAAGGTTTCCTCTCTGTCGGGTCCCCCCTCTGATGTCTCAGAAAATCAGTAGCCCAGCAGAAAAAATTTGAAGATGGCCATAGGTCCCCTGAGCCCCAGTTCCAACCGGGCGATCTGGTTTGCATGTCTACCTGTAAAATTCCCCTCAGCTAACCCTTAACCAATCTAGGAACCAAGTTTATTGGTTGTTCCCTATATCAAAAAAAATAAATAGAGTAACCGATAGGGTTAGGCTTCCCACCTCCATGAGAGGGGTAGACACCTTCTATGTTTCCCTATTGAAATCTGCTACTGACTCTGCTTCCCTTTCAAATCCCCCTTCGCCAGTTAAGGTGCTGGGAGCGAAATAGAAAGAATCCTGAGCTCCAGTAAGGTGCATACCTCCTTGCAGTTTGGATCAGAGGAGAGGTGCTGGGTTCCGGCCTACCGCATACATGCGGAAGAACCGGTGTCGGAGTTTCACCGGGATCACCCGGAGAAACCCTGACACGAGGGTCCTGAGGCCCCTCCTGAAGGGGGGGGGGTATTGTACAGGACTTACTTGCAGGTCCCAAAAATTCGGTCTCACTGGATGAATTTACAAATGACGTTCTCGCCTACATGTTTGGTAAGCGAGAACGTCCCAATTCGCCGGGAAACCGAATTTAATAAATTTGCTTGCTCATCCCTAGTATCCCTAGAGATAAGGAATGCAAATCAATGCACCAGAGGAGAATATGAAGGAGCCATGACCCTACTGAATTAGACAGGAAGAGACAAAAAACTATGGATACCCTGTTAAATCTATTGAATATTTTACATATTTAATTAAGCAAAAACAGGATCAGCCATCCAACAGAGATGTATAAAACACTGCACATAAGCATTTTTGCCTAACGTCCTGTTGGAATTTGTGGGTTTCCTTCAATAAACTGCCCCATTAAAAAAATATCCTATTCCTTGGTGGATTTTCTTTTTCCACTTTAACTGTAACTTTTTGACGTATGGCTAGTGTTGGTCGAATATCCCACTATTCGTTTCAACAGCTATTCGATTGAATAATGAGATATTGTTTGGGTGATCAAATGGCTAATTTGAACACCATTAAAGTCAAGGTTGGGAGAATTCAGGTTATTTTTGGGGACTGTGAAGGACTGCAAGAGCAATCAGGGAAGCAGAGCTGACAGCACCGCTGATTGCCCTTGGAGTCCTTTACTAGTTGTATGTGTTCTTGGATAGAATTTCTCTATCCAAGAATACAGGAGTCCTGTGTTTCTGGACAGAGAAACACTATCCAGGAATAGGGATAGCGCTCCCTGATTGGAAAGCTTTCCTCAGCCAATCAGAGAGCACTAGAGGTTTTGAATGGGGAGATTGTCCCTATTTAACTACTAGTGCCGGGGGATCGCACACTGTTTTCAATGAATGCAACAGCGGCCGCATTCATTGAGAAGGTGATGAATGGGGAAACTTGTCCCCATTTAACCTTTAGTGCTTGGGGATCCCATACTGACAGGAGGATTCCCACGGCTGTCATTGTGGGATAACCTGTGAAAAAATAAAAGTTAGTAAAACAAATCACACACATTCAATAAATTACTTTAACATGCATTTTTTAACACATTTTTTACACACGAATTTGCCCCATCGAATTCCGTGTTTTTCTGGTCCGGTCTATCCGAATTTGAACAGCCATATTTGGGTCGAAAATATGGACAACCCGAATTCGAACACCAACACTACTTATGGCTTCACATCAAACAAGTTTTAAGCAGGATTCATAGCAACCTCAAACTATTACATATCTATGAGCATGCTTTCTCCTGAAATTATGTCTTTGTGTTGCACCAAATATATTAAAGTTTACTGTGGATCACCTCCCAGCCTTTTATCAGTACACAGCATATTTTTCCTGAAGGCCAGATCTTTACCTAAATGTTACATGGGAAACTACAGCCTGGCTCAAATGTTCTTTTGTAGACAGAAAATGCACTTCTGCCGAGTTAAGAATTCTATGCCAGAGCTGTAGGTGTACAGGCATTGCTATGTAGGCTAGGATCATGTATTTTATGTGCCATGACCTGCCCATGTGCATTGTGTGCCCAACAAAGTTTTCATTGAAGGATCAGTTAGTCTCCATGCCCATGTTATAGTAACCATGTTCTGGATTATAGGGTGGGTACACCTAAAGATATTAAGAAAAGGAGAACTGGAGTGAACAGTCAAAATGGTGGTGCAGAGAAGATATAGAATTCAGCCCTGGACTCAGTGGACTGTATGGATGGACAATTGAAAGTGGGGGAGGCAGATTGTAATTTTCTTTAGAAATTGATATGCACAATTCATGATTCATGATTAGAAGACCACACAGGTTTGTTCTGGTATGAATAATATTTTATTAAGCAAAAACCCTTACAATGGCCATATAAACAGAAGTACTTTTACATTTGTTCCAAGAAATGGGTAATCAGCCAATTTCTCAGCCATAATATGACTAGGAGCTCTAATTATAAAAGAGGTAATGCCCCTGATTCATCAAGCAGAATCGGATTATCGGTTGCACATTCGTATTCGCGATCCGAAATCGTACGCGATCGCGCTATTCAGCAAATGAAAAAGATCGCGGCCGGAGCCGCGCATCTCCGGCAGCTTTACACTGGCGAGCTTGTATTAAAAGTCACTGTTCCCCTAAAAAATCATTCTTTCTAAATCCGGCTGGCAGTGAGGCGAGTGTACGCGCACACTCGAGTCCGGACCGCGGTAATCCGCGAACGATGGCCGCGCGTACTTTCGCGCTTCCAGCGAGCGCGGATTTTATTGATGAATCAGGGGCAATATGTCAATACCTCTAACATTCCCTGGTGGGAATAAATTATTGCCATTGAAAAGCATTGTCTTGGAAGATTCCACAAGGAAATATATGATTTCCTGTTCAATAAATAAAGCTCTAGATGGATGTCCTCAACCCTTTGGCCCCATGATGGCTTCAAGCTCAGTCAATCAACAGCTGCTGAAAAATCCTATGATACATCTATAGGGTATGTATAACAAAGGCCAATTTCCTCTTAGTTTTTCTCAAGCCGTTTTTCTTCAGTAATACATGCCGTCACATTTTGTCCTGGTACAAATTACACTTTCAGCACTTTAGGTCTTGGTGACAATGTTCAACAGCATATGGAAAGTAGAAACATCTACGTAGATGGGACAGCAATAAAATTTGGCATTGATTCTGATCTTTTCCTACTCTATCCATAGCAAAAAATGTTGGCTTTACATACAGTTGATAAAAATATTTTTATATACCAATAATTATAAATATTTTCCTAATAAAATCCTTTTTCAAACTCCAAAAGTACCATAGTATATTTAAATAAAGAATGTATACAATTTCATATCTACTGGTAGTATTTTTTTGTTTCCTCCTATTTTGGAGACTTTTCAAAAGCTGCTCTAAAATATTGAGAAATATATAACAAACAGAATATAAATTAAAAAAAATTGTGGAGATTTTGTTTCTCCACTTTTAGAAACTTTTATTTCAATAGATTTTTATTCTGGAAAAAAATTAATTTAACAAAAGGAACTTAAATAACAGAATATGGGTTTGGCAAGTACATAGTTGTTACAACAGAATACAGAATGTCCTATCAGCAAATATCATGTAATCATACATCCAAAAGTGAAGTTGGATCCTTAGTTAATGCATTTCCCAACAGAAACAAGAAACAGACAAGGAAATGACAGAAAGTGAAGGGAGTCCATATCAAGAAGGAGACCAAGCTGATGTCACGGTCCCTTCCGTGACAGAAGTTAGAGGATCTGTCAGACTAGCTGCATGTGTGATTATCTGACAGCCTCTTTGGTTTTACTTGTTGCTGTGTTGTTGTTTGTAATGAGCACTCCCCTTGCATCAGGTGCAGGTGCTGGTCATTACTGCTCTTCCATTTAGTCTGGCCTCACACTTCATGCTATGTGGTTGATATTCACTGCTGGATTGTGAATAGCTGGAGTGTCCTGCCATTCTGAGTTCCTGTTGATTTCTGCTTATAAGATAAGTTGCGGTTCTTTTGGTGTATTGGTGTTTTGTTTAGGTATTTGTTGTTTATTAGGCCTCAGGGAGACACTGGGTCCTTCATAGGGGAAGGAACCAGCAGTCTCAATCCAGACACTACTGCTAGGGCTGTGCAGGGCTAGCAGGGCCTAGGTTCCTGGGTATGAGTATCCCTACCTTCAGGGGATGCTCATATGGTTAGGAGTCAGGGCTGGATTAGGGTTTTGCAAGGGGTGACCATTCTCTTTTCCCTAGGTATTTGAGGCCTAGTAGTTTATACACCTTCCTGTTACCCTCCCCTCCCTGTCATTCGTGACAGCTGAGGAGCAATGTTGGAGGCATGTGGAGTATCCTTGAGGATACGCTGGGCATAGAAAAATATTCAGAATGGGGCAGGTCTATATTTTGAATGAAGTGGTGAAAGCTCATTTTATTCTGCCATAAATCTGGTCCCCCACTCTAAAGAAACTGATGGGGTGGTATTCCCAGTGGGAATCCCCCAAAGCGGTGTAAGAGGCATGAAAACTAATTGGCATGAAAAATGTCTGGATGGAATTTCACTCTGTCCCAAACTGATAAGAAGTTCTGTACAGAGGGACAAGCTATCAAAGGTCTCAGGCGATGAGAGATCCACATAAGTAAAGCAATTGTAGTCTCCGTGTTGGGCTGTGCCTCTATAGTCACCCATTAGTGAAGTTAGGTACACCCAGACCCCCTCTTTGCTTTAGGAGTAAGCATTGTGGTACAATTGATTCAGCTTCCCTTGCAACTTCAAATAAATTCCACAACCTAGAATTGAAGAGGGTTAAACGACCTTCGTGGCACTGTAATCAGTAGTGTTCTGATCAAATAGAGAACCCTAGGTAATACGTTAATTTTAACAGCTGCCACCCTTCCCAATCAAGATGGGGGGAGGGGGGGAAAGACCATCTGGTAAGATCTGCAAAAATTTGTTTGAGCAGGGACCAGTTTATGTTGCACAGCTAATGGGGTATGTGGGTAAGCTTTAAACCTAGGTATGGTGCCACTCCAGAGCAATGGTCATGCTCATGGCCATTGATTTGGAGTGGTTAAACTGTATAACTGATATGTCCACGAACTGTCTTTTAGAAACTTATAGAGTCAAAAGGCTAATAATAGGGCTGTAATACCATTGCAGATAACTTGAAGAGAGTACCTGTTCTCCACTCACAGTTCTTAATTTTATCCAAATCTAATGTTTTGGTAGTAGAGGTATATGACATATACTCTTGAATATATTAGAAATCTGAGACAAAAGTGGCAAATATTGCGTGGGTTTTCTACTATAAACATGGTGAGCTCCATAAGTCGACATTGAGGTCCAAAGGAATCCAGGGTTTGCAATAGGATGCTGGAATCCCACTGCAACCCTATCATCTACATTTACTACATATAAACAGTTCCTACTGTTTATATAATTACTTTGTACCTATTTGGGGAGCCCTGTTGCCGCTATTGACCATTCCTTCATTTATGCAGGGCAATGTGTCATTTGTCATTTGTACTGACCGCTTAATTATTAGTCTCGAAAAAGCAGACCAGTTCTGCAAAATGCATCAAATGAAAAAGTCCCAAGTCACCTTCAAGTTATCATGAACATCTATGTGTAAACTTTAACATTCTCTGGGAACTTTATTTTGAAAACTAAGAGATTGCTATGGAACAATATTGTTTTTTTCAGTCAATGGCCAGTTAGTGGCTATTGTCTAGTGTCCAACAACTAATTGTTTTAATAATTTTTATTTGTATTGAATCCAGTTTTGAAATGGTATATGTTATTTTTATTCAGTGCCTTTTAAACTTTCATTTGGAAATCTGTTTGCAATTTGAACTTAACCATCTAGCCGGTATGCCCGTACGAAGGTCAGGCAAAAAAAAATGGCTAGGATGGTTAACCCTGTAATTTTGTCACATCCTTACCTCCATGGTCCCGCTGTGCACATCCAGCGGGACCATGGAGGTAAGGATTCCAGCGTCTTTTTCCTATTCCAGCATCGTCCTCCATCCATCGTCGTCCGTCGATCTCCCAGCGTCGGGTGCCAGCAGGACCGGTAAGATGCCGGCCGGTATCTTGTGTTCCACTGCCCGGCATCTTGCGTTCCGCCGCCCGGCCGGCTGCACACAAGATGCCGGCCGGCTGAACACCAGGTCTACAATTTAAAAAAAAAATTTCATGAAAAACAGTGGATCACTTTTGGTACAGAAATCTAGACCTCAGTGTAACGCTCAGGAGGTTAAGACATAAATCATTAGACATGCTGTGATGTTCTATAAATGTAGAGATTGGCACAAAAAAGTTTTCATAATCTTTTCAGCCAATCCCCGCATCTATAATTTTTTCAAGAACCTTAACAAATGCAAAATTGGACTTTTTTTTCCAACAGAAATCCCATCATTTTCTAACAACATTATATCATGGAGAAACTATGATAAAAGTATTAGTTATAAATAAACATTATTTACAAAAAGGGTCCCCATGGATTCATTGCTTCGACTCTTCCACATTAGACCAACGTCTGATCAGTATATGACTTTAGTTTTTTACTGTTCATTTCTGCACAGTTACAACCACCCCCAACATCCTCTTTTTCTGTACTTTTTGCTTCTCTCCTCTTCCACCCCTAATGTCGTGATTTCTATCATATCCTCTTCAATGCATGTGCTTTTACACCTTGATTGGTCTGTTAGCCTCCTATCTATGGTGCGTCTTTTTGATGTGACCCTCTTGCCCCTCCAAGCAATCCACAATCATACTGTTCTCTATGTTGTATTATATTGTAACTCCATTTTGGATTGTATCTCTTTTTGAAAAAGAACAAATAATATATACAAAAATTTCAAACATTATTTTAAAGGTACAGATGAATAAAATATTTAGCGGGGGGTATGTTTAATACCTGGACTAAAAAGTCTTTTTAAAGACTTCACATGACGCAAGGCTTGCTGTATGTCTTTGTTCCTCAGGCTGTATATGATAGGATTGAATAACGGGGTCACCACTGTGTTCAGAACTGATAAAGCTTTCTTTAAATTTAAAGAATACCCTTTAGATGGCACAATATTAAGAGAAATGAGTGATCCATAATATGCACATACAACAGACAAATGAGCACTGCAGGTGGAGAAGGCTTTTTGTCTTCCAACCTTGGTCGAAATTTTGAAGATGGCCTTGAAGATCCAAACGTAAGAGACAATAACAAATAGACACTGTAAGAGGCCTATTACTGCAGCTATTAAGGATACTGCTATTTGTACAGCCGATGAATCTGAACTGGAAATGCCCAACAGAGGAGAAAGATCACAAAAGAAATAATCAATGACATTTGAACCACAAAACTGAACCTCAAGGAGAAGAAAAATAGTGATAATGGCTACCATGAAACCCATTGACCAAGACCAAGTAGCAAGATAATAAGGAAGACGGAAAGCCATGATGGAGGAATAGTGCAATGGATCACAAATAGCCAAATACCTATCATAGGACATCACTGAGAGGAGACAACATTCTATGATCGCTGAAGAACCAAAAAAATACAATTGGACAAAACATTCTTGGATCGAAATGTAGGTGAAACCATTGAGCAGTATCTGGAGTGTGTTGGGAACCACATTTGTGCTGATTAAAATGTCACAGGCTGAAAGGTGACCAAGAAAAAAATACATTGGGCTATGTAAATGATGGCTAATGATTACCAAGGCGATGATTATAAAATTTCCAGTAACTGTTGATGTGTAAATACCAGTAAACAGCAAGAAGACCGGAATTTGAAAGGTCTGAAGATCTGGAAATCCAAGAAGTATAAATTTCATCACTTCTGTTTGGTTTTCCAACAGTGTCTGCATTATCTGAACACAAGTTAATAGAAAATGTAATAAAAAACTATAAAACCCATATTTTTTTTTTTACATTTATTAACATAAGAATTAGAAACAACAAAGGAGGGTTAATATAACATCTAAGGCTGGAAATGTACATGTGTCCACCATTTTACCCAGTTTGACAGTACAGGCAGCAGAAAAGGTAATTGTACACTATTTAATAAAATTCTTTTCATCTTAATTTTTTAAAGTGACCTCGTGAGAAGAGTAAAACTCCTTCCGTAAAAAAAAGCAGTGGCTAAAAAGTAGATAAAGGATAAGTACATCATATTTGTGTCTTTTGGCATTGGCCAGCCATATAATGTGATGAATCACTATGAAGGACTAGGAACTTCTCAATCTCCCAGACTTATTTCTCTGAAATAAAGCTATATTTGGTAATGTAAGCAGAATGAATCTCTTTAATGGGTCCCTGGTTTGAATACCCAGACAAATTATGCAATCTTTTTATATTGTATTATGTATAAGTCAATAATGCCATTTTAGGCAGGATGAAGGTTCTTAAGTATAAGAGGATATCAATCATGATTCAACTCATATTTCCAATGTCTAGCTTATTAATATGTGCATAGGGTGTCTTAACCATCGGTTTAATAATATATTGGAAGCAATAAAAAAACTGAGGCTGTGAGCCGGAAAATTTAAAAGGATCGCATAATTGGTATAATTGGGTATTTAAACCAGGGAGCCATTAAGGAGAAATTGTGTGAGTTTTAAATTGATATGAAATTGTATTTCTGTGTCTGTGATTTATAAACAAGTCAAATTGATAATGAATTTGTAATCATAGGCTATTTTGTTTCTTGGGAAGTGGACTCAGCTCTGTGAAACGCGTTGAACGTTTAATGCCTATAATCAACATAAAATAGCCCAATTTCATGAATGTAACAAACAATTTGATTTTTTTTGTAATTTTAAATCAGTATTTAATAAATTATTGTTTAAGATTCTATTAACTAATGGTGTATACTGTGCCTAAGGGAATGCCTTTAAAGTTCCAAAATCATGTAGTTGCATTTGTATTTATTATTATTCATGTTATCAATATTATAATCTTCATCATATTATTATGTTAATAATATATTATTCAGTATTATATTATAATTATTATAATATTATATTATTCAGTAACATTCAGCATCTCACACACTTCCTTTCGATACTCAATGATATTCATCAAATTGCACATTTTGAGGCACCATTTTATGCCTACAAGTACCTGGCCTTTTGCCCTCAGTTTTGGTATTACAAGTTGCTATATTTTATTAAATATTTAGTTCTTCTCCCTCTCACTTTTCTTGAGTATGCTGCTACACAAGAACATCATCACAGGGCAGGTTACATCTCAATTTCTACCCCATGGAAATAATCCACTTTCACAAAATGAATCAATTGATTCTATTCCCTGCTTGTTATCCTCATTATACTGTGGTTTTAAACTCAGCCTTTATGGCAAAACCAGTTGGGTTTGAGGTCAGCATTTCTTCTCCTTCCCTAATGTGAATTACATCTTTATGTGGTAAAATGACTTCATCCTTGTAGTAATGTGTATGGTACTAGGTCCTACACCTTACCAATAGAAGTGGGCTATGGACCATATATTTGTATGATTGTAATTATTCATCTATTGTTATTAAGTGTACAGCAAATTCACAATGTATTTTCGGTTTTTCATACATTTAAATAATGAAAATGCTTTGTTGAATAATTGATACAAATGTCCATTAGATTACATTTTTAGGGTATATTTTATTTTTTTTTAATATTTTTTAATAATTGTAATCTGACATTGAATATTACCCATATATTGATTTGGCATATAGTAATTTGACAAACCACAGACTGTTACCCTCATTTACAGCATATTTGTTTTCTTCCTTTTTCTTCTTGTTTACATTTATATTACTACTATTATTACTATCTGTTTATCTTTTAATATTTTTTTTGTATACTTTACTTTTTTTTATATTACAAATATTTTAAAGAAATATATATTACAATATTAAATGTTATTACTCTAATTTTCATTACTCTAATAATATGAAATAAATAATAATCCTTCATCATCACAATATTGCTGATCTTGTCAAAATAATTTATAATTTTATCAAAACTATCTAAATGTGTACTCCATGAAATGCGCTTACAGATCAGTAATTTTTTTTATAAATATTAATCCTATTATTTATCAGTGTTTTGAAAACCCTACATGCACAATTTTTATATGTGGTAAAATATTCAAACTCTCAACGTATTTGTTTAACCAAACACTAAATTTCCATGTAAATGGTTTTACCTGATTGATGTATGAACTCCAATAAAAGAAAATAATCACAAGAGATTAGACCACAGTGTAATGGCGGAAGATGAATGCTTTAATTTATACTACAACATAACAACATAGAGACCCTTTAGGGAATAATTAACTGATAGAAGTGTATGATCTATGTTACCAGTTTAACAAATTCTATGGGGAAATAACAAATTATTTACACAATGCTAGCTTGATTTGAATCTGAAAACTACCCATTTCTAAAAGAACCCATGTATCGGTGTGTCAGTGTCCTATATGTTCAAATAAGAGGTTATATCTGAGCACAGAAAATATCACAAGCATTAGAGTCGTCTAAAAAAAACAGAATGGCAAAATAATTGCAATAAATGCAAAGAAGAAATGAGCATATTATTGAAAGGGCCTGGCCGAGCAGTAGTGTTTACCAGATGCCAGTCCCCAAATCTAACATTGCACTCCTTGCCTATAGCAAGTCCTCGCTCAGCTTCGGGAGGCAAGATGTGCCTTCTAGCATACGGTTGTTCCCAAGAATTCTGTGCGCAGGGGATCTATGGAAGGTCTAACAGAGGGCCAGGAGCCCACAGATAATTCAGTATCAAGGATTCCAGCAGAGGCAAGCCCAGAATACAGAACCTGCATTCATACACAGTTAATCAGTCCACCAGACAAGGTATCCAAAGGTAAAGACAAAGCAGAGTTGTGGTCACAGGCACAAGGACTGTCCAGTCAGCATCACTAAATCCAACGCATAACACACCAGAAACAAGTTAGCTCAGTTTCATGCTACAACGGGCAACTGGTGACTGTGAGCATGAAGTCCTATTCTGGTCCTAAAATCTTCTTCAGCTGTGCACAGCCTTGAAGTGCTGGGGATGCTGAGAAGGGACATCTCCGGCTGGACGGATAAAGGGAATCTGAGGATGCTGCTTTTTCATTGTTCTCTTGGCTGCTGCAAAAAACATCGCTGGACAGAAAAAACTGTGTTTGATACTGTGGTTGCTCACAGCGCAGGATCGCCGGTCAGATAGCATCTCCTAACACATGGGCTTTGCAACAAATATTATGGCGAAAAGAGAGAAAAGCAGGGTTTTCGGCACAAAAACTGTAATATTATTCAATATGAAATAATGATACAAAACAAAAGCAGGT
Source organism: Pyxicephalus adspersus (assembly GCF_032062135.1). Lineage (NCBI taxonomy): Eukaryota > Metazoa > Chordata > Amphibia > Anura > Pyxicephalidae > Pyxicephalus > Pyxicephalus adspersus. The sequence continues at coordinate 2,968,305 of NC_092859.1, forward strand.
TTAGCATATGCCACAATGCATTCTAGTAGTTTAAATAGTGCAAATCGGGCCACAAGGGACACGAAAAACAACATAAGATGTGAAAGATTCAGGTTGGACCACAATAATTTCTTAGGGTCCACCAGGTGTCAAAAAGGCCCTAGGGCACTAGAAATGCAGCATCTAGCCAATCATATACATTTACTTGCCATAAAGGTTTTTAAGCATAAATTCATGTTGATTGTTGTACCTGACGCGTTTTGCTCTAAAATCAGGCTTCCTCAGGGGTAGTAGTTTGACAACATGTGTTTGGCATAGTGGTACTTATATCTAGATTAATAAAAGTTTATTTAATAACGAAATTTTATGGTATGTATCAATATCCTAGTATTAAAACAGTGTAAGCTATTTCACTGAATGTAACAGATGCAAAGTGAGTCAATATAAGAAAAAACTATATATAAACAGACTAGTATTCATGTATCTGTTCAAAAAATTGTTCCAGGATATATCAATCAACTATAGGTTCATGGAAGTTATTTAATATCATAAGAGCATGTTAAGACTTACATGGTCCTGTAGAGTGATTAGTTATGCTTACTGCAGAGGTTGGGAGGGCGTATTTCCTCCAAAGAACATTTAAAGCGGAGTAGCGATGATATCTCCCCAGCACCAGGAGCAGTGCTGTAATGGGTATATTTATAGGACAGATTGGGAATCTGAAAGTAAGTATAAGTCTATCTTAAAAAAGTACTGTGAAGATAGCTAGAAGTTATGTATTAAAAGATATAACTTTCAATATTACCTTTGATCTGGAGTATGTGAGAATACCGGGTGTAAGCTGCCTTCCTAGTCAGGTGGTGCAGGGGAGCAGGGAGTTCCAGGGAACACCATTCCATTTAAAGGACAGCGTCCCCAGGTCCTCCCCCGCTGCGCGTGCGCTTAGCTGGCATCTGGGGAAAGCCCAGAGGCCGGCTTGATGACGTAGGGATGGGGGCCTGTGTCAGTTGGCCACCTCCCCAGCCCACGTCATCTGGAGCATTGGAGGAGGGCAGACCCATCCACTGCCCAGACTCAGTGCCGGTCATAGACTGGTCACAGCACAGCATCCTAGTCCAATAAGATGGGGATATACGGGGAGGCGCAACCCCGCTCCTAGGATAAATGTGGGGTATAGCATGTGGGCACAAGGAAGAGATGGGTGCCCCATCCCCGCAAGTCAGGTGGGGGGGCCCTTCCCCTCTGGAAGAGCAATGACAGTGAACCCCCGGGAGATGCTGGAACAGTGATCATGCAAATAAATATGTAGTAACATGGACTTTGAATTATCCTATATCATGTTGACAATGACAAGGCTATATAAGACCGGAGAGGTACACAACAAAAGTACATTACAGCAACAATATATATCATGTGACAGTAATAAGTAAAAATTATATATCACTGTATATCCATAATATAATCAGAGAATAATACAAGATAGCCCGGGAAGTATAAATATATATACATTGTAAAATATAAACCGGTACACATAGTAGAGATTCATATTCGTGTTGGTTTACAACCAACACAAAAACGATTTCAAGCTAAAGCCATCATTTAAACCGGGAAAATAGTTTTCTTTAGAAGGGGGATCAATTTAATTTCTGACTTAAGAGTTTTTTTATTGTGATCACCTCCCCGGGACTAGATAGTATTTGTTCCAGGACGGCGAAGGTGATGCAGTGAGTATGAAATTGATGTTTTACCACTACATGGTAGCTAATGGGGGTGGTCATTTTACTATTCCTAATCAAATAAAGATGTTCGTACATGCGTTTGTGCAGTGGTCTTTTAGTTTTGACCTATGTATGAGCTTTGCAACTACTAAAAAGAAAAGTGGGTGATTTTTAAAAAAATCTTATTTTCGGACTATATTTTAACATTAATTTACGGAAAAACAAGAAAAATTGTTATCTTTTTTCATGTAGGACATGCTACCACAAGCACTCCTGGGAAGAATGAAAAGGGATACTATAGAGCCGTGTCTCTGCTGAGGTTGTTAGGGGTTCCATGAACAATGAGCAGTTTGTGCCTCTCAGGTCAGATTTACTGACACCAATGATCTTTTTGACTATCTGTAAAGATGATATTTTTCATACTGAATAATCAAATAAAAAAAAAATTAAATTTAAGTCAATGATGAACAGAAAAAACTGAAGCCATGTAGAATAAATACGTTATTTGGAAAAGTTTTGGTTCAATCATTTCAAATAAATGTAATGTTTTAATACTTTTTATTCAATTCAGGTTTTCTCAGGGCATTTTGTATTTCTTTATTTCGCAAGCTGTAAATAATTGGGTTAAACATTGGGGTTATCACAGTGTTTAGAAGAGATAAAGCTTTATTTAGGTTTAGTGAATATCCTCTTGTTGGTGCCATATACAGAGTAATAAGAGTCCCATAAAAGGTAGACACAACTGCTAAATGAGAACTACATGTAGAAAAAATCTTTTGTCTGCCAGAAATGGAAGGAATTTGAAGAATGGATACAAAGATACAAATATATGTCACCACAACAAAGAGGAGCTGAGAAACACAAACTAGAAATACTGTGATGGACACTTGAACTTCAACCGTTTTGGTGTCAGAACAGGCAAGCTCTAAAATAGGAGCCAGATCACAGAAAAAGTGGTCAACTATATTAGGGCCACAAAAATTCAATTTAAGTATTAGAACTTGTGTAATCATGGCGAGAGTAAAACCAACCATCCAGCATAATGAGGCCAAGAATTGAGGAAGATGGTTCTTCATAATAGAAGAGTAGTGTAGAGGGTCACAAATGGCCAAATATCGATCATAGGACATTACAGTCAGCAGACAACACTCTGTAATTACAGAGGAACCAAATAAATATGACTGTGTGTGACATGATAAAGCAGATTTGTGGCAAAGGCCGGTAAGAATGACTTGTAGGGCATCTGGGCTCACATTTGTACTGATCAGGATGTCACAAAAAGAAAGGTGGGAAAGAAAGAAATACATGGGAGACCAAAGCCGAGCTGTAGATACCACCAATGTGATAATGAGAGAGTTCCCAGTTATGGTGACCACATACACAAGAAGCAGAAGGAGAAATAATGGAATACAAAAAGTGTGAAGACCTTGAAATCCCAAAAGTATGAATTCACTAACTGAAGTATGATTGTCCTTGGTCATTTCCTGGAGATACAAATAAACAAATATTGTCAAATGATTATGTGATAGAATATATTTATGACACACCTTCTGCTAGATAACCTATTTAATAGCAGTTCTGGACTCTTTTTAAAAAAAAGTCCCAAAATGTTTCTGTAGAACAAAGAAAATTTGGACAAAATGCTAATGGCGCGAAGGTCTGTACTAGAGTGACTTGAGAAACATATGACCAAGGCCAACAAGCCCAGAAGTTAGGTGAAGGGGGATGATTTTAACAAGTGAGTGTTGCGAGAAGAGGTAAGGAGTCTCTAGAAATAGATACATGTTCTGTCCCTGAATGAGCAACTCTCTATAACTACAAATATCATTGCACCCCACTCTAACCCAACAATGCCCCAGCAAATATCACTGCTGCATCAACAATACCAGTTTTTCAAAGTACCATCACAGTTCTATACCTGGTTCAACCGCATTATGTACCTGAATGTATCTTTTCCCTATCCCCTTAACATCAGAGCAAAGTTTCATGTTCAGAAAATCATATAATAAGTTGGCCAATAAAGTGTGTATACCTTTTTGCAATAATTGATGGCCAACAGGGTACAAGATTTCTACTTCTAATTATGCATATATAAGAATAGGCAAAGTATAAAATACATAAATTAATATATTAAAAGTTACCTGCTCAAATGTAATCAATTAAAATCAACCTAAACCTAAATATCAATTAAAATTTATTATAACTTTTATTATTCCTGTTTTTTTAGTCTCATAGTTAAAAATGCCATTTTCATACAAGTTTAGTCTTTATAAAAAAGAAAATATTAATAATATTGATAATCCTAGAAAACCTCTATGTCTTATACTTCTTTATATATTCTTTTATCAGAAAAATAATATGTGCTAGTAATATTCTTGACCATAAATCTGCAAAGATACATGTCTTACTTTTAAATAATTGGGTTAAACATTGGGGTTATCACAGTGTTTAGAAGAGATAAAGCTTTATTTAGGTTTAGTGAATATCCTCTTGTTGGTGCCATATACAGAGTAATAAGAGTCCCATAAAAGGTAGACACAACTGCTAAATGAGAACTACATGTAGAAAAAATCTTTTGTCTGCCAGAAATGGAAGGAATTTGAAGAATGGATATGAAGATACAAATATATGTCACCACAACAAAGAGGAGCTGAGAAACACAAACTAGAAATACTGTGATGGACACTTGAACTTCGACCATTTTGGTGTCAGAACAGGCAAGCTCTAAAATAGGAGCCAGATCACAGAAAAAGTGGTCAACTATATTAGGGCCACAAAAATTCAATGTAAGTATTAGAACTTGTGTAATCATGGCGAGAGTAAAACCAACCATCCAGCATAATGAGGCCAAGAATTGTGGAAGATGGTTCTTCATAATAGAAGAGTAGTGTAGAGGGTCACAAATGGCCAAATATCGATCATAGGACATTACAGTCAGCAGACAACACTCTGTAATTACAGAGGAACCAAATAAATATGACTGTGTGTGACATGATAAAGCAGATTTGTGGCAAAGGCCGGTAAGAATGACTTGTAGGGCATCTGGGCTCACATTTGTACTGATCAGGATGTCACAAAAAGAAAGGTGGGAAAGAAAGAAATACATGGGAGACCAAAGTCGAGCTGTAGATACCACCAATGTGATAATGAGAGAGTTCCCAGTTATGGTGACCACATACGCAAGAAGCAGAAGGAGAAATAATGGAATACAAAAAGTGTGAAGACCTTGAAATCCCAAAAGTATGAATTCACTAACTGAAGTATGATTGTCCTTGGTCATTTCCTGGAGATACAAATAAACAAATATTGTCAAATGATTATGTGATAGAATATATTTATGACACACCTTCTGCTAGATAACCTATTTAATAGCAGTTCTGGACTCTTTTTAAAAAAAAGTCCCAAAATGTTTCTGTAGAACAAAGAAAATTTGGACAAAATGCTAATGGCGCGAAGGTCTGTACTAGAGTGACTTGAGAAACATATGACCAAGGCCAACAAGCCCAGAAGTTAGGTGAAGGGGGATGATTTTAACAAGTGAGTGTTGCCAGGAGAGGTAAGGAGTCTCTAGAAATAGATACATGTTCTGTCCCTGAATGAGCAACTCTCTATAACTACAAATATCATTGCACCCCACTCTAACCCAACAATGCCCCAGCAAGGATCACTGCTGCATCAACAATACCAGTTTTTCAAAGTATCATCACAGTTCTGTACCTGGTTCAACAGCATATTGTACCTGAATGTATTCTTTTCCCTATCCCCTTAACATCAGAGCAAAGTTTCATGTTCAGAATCTCATAGCATAAGTTGGCCAATAAAGTGTGTATACCTTTTTGCAATAATTGATGGCCAACAGGGTACAAGATTTCTACTTCTAATTATGCATATATAAGAGAAGGCAAAGTATAAAATACATAAATTAATATAAAAAAAGTTACCTGCTCAAATGTAATCAATTAAAATCCTGGATTTTTGTCCTTTTCAAGCTCCTAAATATCAATTAAAATACATTTATTATAACCTTTATTATTCTTGTTTTTTTAGTCTCATAGTTAAAAATGCCATTTTCATACAAGTTTAGTCTTTATAAAAAAGAAAATATTAATAATATTGATAATTCTAGAAAACCTCTATGTCTTATACTTCTTTATATATTCTTTTATCAGAAAAATAATATGTGCTAGTAATATTCTTGACCATAAATCTGCAAAGATACATGTCTTACTTTTAAAGCTGTATATATAATGATAATATCAATGAAGGAGCCACTGTTGAAAAGAAAAATTGAAGCCAAAAAATCCCAAAAGAGAATTCTTGTTTCTATCCTAAGTGGACCACAAGAGGAATATAATTATCTGTGCAATTCAGAATGTTTGCTTTGGTATATATTGCTTTACTAAATTTGCTTATGTCGATAGGAAGTCAGAATTAAAACAAAATACTCAACCAATATTGATGTATTTTTGTTGTGAAAGCTTAAAAAAAATATTAGGGGTGCGTGGCTTGGTGGGCTAGCGTGATGGCCGTTTGATTTCTGTGCTCTGGTGGCGCTGACTGCAATCCTCCGATTCCTGGGCTCGTACTCACCCATCCATGGGCAAGCAACCAAGGCAAGAGTGGGGAGGTTTCCCCCCACCCCGGCATTGCAGCAGTTCCCTGACCAGCCCTTTATACGCGCGTTTATCATGGATCCCTCTCCGGCTCCCTCCTCAGCTTCCAAGATGGCACCGGCTTCCTCTCCTCACACGTGGCAACGAGAAGACCGGGAACAGATCCTGGAACCTACTGACAGGGGACCACAGTCAGATACTCACCTCAGCAGCAGAAGGGACTCTGTGTCTTCATCCTCCTGCGATCCAGGGTCTCCAGGGTCGCCAGCATTGGATCCGGTGCGTCCTGCAGACCTCACAGAGGGACATCCTTCCCCTGCAGCTTCTCCCAATAGAGACATTGCTTAGCCATCAGACTCCCTGGGTTCACCCATGGGAGAGAGGGTGCCTGCGGCCTTCAGACAGGGGGTCTCCTTGTCTGCCCATGGCACATCTGCAGGAGGGTCCAAGGGGACTTTAGCACCAGGTTCCCCCACATATGCTTCAGGGGTCCCCTTTTCGGGTAGGCCCTTAGTGCTTCCTGGAGATGTTATGATGGAAGATTGCACCCCCAGGACGGGGGCTTTGTTGGACCCATATGGGAGGGGTGAGAGGAGGCGCCCCAATCAGGGGAGAGGGGGCGCCCCAAAATAGAAGTTTACCCCAATCCCCCTTGGCAACAGTATCTACAATTTCTACCTACCAAGGAGGATTTCCAGAAATTAGTTGCAGAAGTACAAGCGACATGTTGCACTGAAATTAGGCCCTGCGCGCTGACTTGCAATCTCTGGCCGGTAGAGTAGATGATCTGGATGAAAATGTCCATCAGGCCAAAGAGGACATTACAGCCCTTTCACATAAAGCTGGGGAAAGTGATTAGAAAATAAGGGCGCTTCATCGTTGATTAGAGGACTTGGACAATAAAACCCGAAGGAATAATATCAGAGTTCGGGGTCTCCCTGAGGCAACCCAATATACTGACCTCAAACCAGTCCTGCAAGCATTTTTTAATTGGGTTCTGGGGCGCCCAACTCGCTGTGAGAATAACATCCACAGAGCCTTTCGAACCTCCAGGTAACCTGGCACAGCAACCAGACCACGGGATGTTATATGCCAGTTGGTGGATGATGATTTGAAAAATGAAATCATGGCCACTGCCAGGAACATGCGCAACCTTGAATTTGATGGGGCTCCACTTCAGCTATATCAGGACCTATCGTGGCATACCTTACAACAGTGCCGCTTACTACAGCCACTGTCCTTAGAGACCATCGCATTCCGTATAGATGGGGGTTTCCATTTAGCCTCTCAGCTCGCCATGAGGGGAAAACGTCCATACTATCATTTCCAGAGGATCTATCTTCCTTCTGCAGAGATCTGGGGATAAACTGCCCGAGACTCCCGTGATGGGAGCAAGGGGAACCTTTGCGTCTCACTCTCCCCCGTGGCAGACGTTGGTTTCTAGGAAGAGATCCAGGGGCAACCCCTGGGATTCTATGCCTCCAACTGATCGGTCCTCTGCCCAGCGCCACTGAAGAAGCAGGCAGATGATTTGAGAAGTTACTGTGCTCACCTATAGTTTCACGACTCTCATGATGATGTTCTAACTGCGTTGCCCTATTGCTCTGTCCATATTGCTTTCATGTCTTGCTGTTAACCTGCCCAGGTTGTTTAGCCACCCTGGGGGGACTTGGGGCCTCTCCTAGTTATAACTGGGGAGGTTCCGGGTCCACCCCGATGCCATGACTCTGATTGTGGTCGGCGTTGGCCGACACTAAGATGTTTTTTGTGTGGTTTCTTGGTCTTTACCTTGTGGTCCTTCGGGAGGATGTGCTTTAGGAGGATGTGTTCACCTGCCAGGCAAATCTGTTCCCTGCTCTCCTGTTGTAGGTGGCAGGGACCGGCGGGTGTTGGATCTTCCTTGACCGCCACTTGGCAAACCCTAACCTATTGGTTTATTTCTTTTGGTTTATTTCTTTTGTTGGGTTTTTTGTTTTGCACTCCAATGTTATGGGATGCCATGTTGACCCTTTGCTCCCCCCTCCTGAATGTGACACATTGTTGGGCTGTGACTGATTCTGGATGGTTTTTAGCAAGATCTTCCAAGGATACTTTATTCTGATGGAATTGGCAGTAGCATTTTGGTCCTCTTTTAAATGTAATGACTACCAGGATATTATCTTTTAATGTTAGGGGGTTGCACTCTAACACAAAGCGGAAACTGGCCCTGAGAGAGTTCAAACGTCTGTCTTCAGAAGTTATCTTCCTGCAAGAGACTCACTTTGATAGTTCAGGCTCATTTAACTTTGCCTCTAAAATCTATCCTCAGACGTACTTGTCTAACTCACCTTGTAGGAAAAGAGCTGGAGTGGCTGTCCTTCTGAAAGACTCCCTCAAATTTACATTGTCCCGTTCCATAATTGATGCGGAAGGGAGATATATTGTCTTGAATGGCACTTTGAAGGGTGTTTCTATCACACTATGCAACATATATGCCCAAAACACGGGTCAGACTCAATTTTTTGACAAAGTATTGTCCCGCCTTAAAGATTTTGACCACACTTACTTGGTCGTGGGAGGAGATTTTAATTTGATATTCTCCCCCACTCGGGACAGACACACATTGATTCAATCTCAGCCTCCTGTGCAGGTGTCTAAACAGTCCAGAGTATTCAGGCAATTGATCAGAAAACGCCAGCTCTATGATAATTGGCGGATTCACCACCCCTCTGGGGGACAGTTTTCCTTCTACTCCCCTCCACATTGTACCCATACTCGCATTGATCATCTTTTTACTAACCTTCCTCTCCTGCGGAGTAGTGTCTCCGCTGAGATGCATCCTATTACCTGGTCAGGTCACGCTCCCATTACACTGGATGTGATCTTCTCCCCCACGACGGTGAGAGTTTGTCATTGGAGGTTGAATGATTTCTTGCTTAAAACATATGGGTACCAAATCAGCTCTAGCCACAAATTTAAAAATGTATTTTAGTGAAAATGAAGGCTCATTTGCTAATGCCTCCACGCTTTGGGAAGCACATAAAACAGTGTTTAGAGGACAATGTATAGCCCTGAGCTCTCGACTTAAACGGGACTCTAATCTGCAGCTTTCTGTTACAGCGCAAGTCTTAAGGTCTGTGGAGGCGAAATACACAGCCTCTTGGGCATCCTTGGGCCTTCTGAGGGAGCTAACCACTCTCCGTTCCAAACTAAGGGCACTAGAATTGAGCAAGGTCAGTTGGATGATGCAGAAAACCCGCCAACTGTATTACTACAAGGGTGAGAAGGCAGACACATTGCTTGCCCGCAAACTAAGAGATATGCAGCTAAACTCCCCCTCTGGGGCTATTAGGGGTGAGAGCAGGATGGTGCGGTATGACCCCTCCTATATTGCTACATGCTTTGAGGCCTATTACTGATGTCTGTACCAAACGGTCCACAGTGCTCAGACCTCCCTGGGTAGGTTGCTACAGCCGAAAATAGATTCTTACCTAGAGCAGGTGGTCCTTCCTCGGCTCAAATCGGAATACCTGGAGCAACTTAATAGTCCCATTACAGACGAGGAACTCACAAAAATGAATACTCAATTACCGACCTCTAAGGCTCCAGGCCCGGATGGTTTGCCCTATTTGTATTATAAAACATTCTTGCCGGAACTCTCACCATATCTTTTAAGAATATTCAATGATTTTTTACAGGGTAAACCGATCCCCCCCTCTATAATGGCTTCTCATATTACAGTGATACCGAAACCAGGCAAGGACCCAATGGACTGCTCTAACTATAGGCCCTCAGTCAGTCACCTCTCTCCCTAATTTATGGAAAGAATTACAAGTATATGGTGAAGTCTCAGGTTTTAAAGTTAATTCCTCCAAAACGGAGGCTTTACCCCTCCATGTTCCTTCTCCGGAACTACGGAATTTACAGGACTCATATTCCTTTATTTGGCAGGAACACTCCCTCCAGTATTTAGGGACCCAAATTACTTCTACGTATAGTCAATTATATTCACACAACTTCCCACCACTGTTCCGAGAGTTAAACAATCTTTTGGGTAAGTGGAAAAACCACCCTTTGTCACTGCTGGGTAGGATAGCTTCAGTTAAGGTGATGCTGCCAGTTCGAGATATTGCCAGTTCGAGTGCCGCCCCAAGTTTTGAAGAAAGTTCAGACTGATTTTATGCGCTTTATTTCGGCCTACAAAAGACACAGAGTTGAAAATCTATATGCACAGATCCAGGCGATCCGCCTTATGGAATACCTCACAGCTCTTATTAGGAATGTGGTGGACAAATTTGAGATGGTCTGGGAGGCTTCAGATCATTACTATGCTAGACTGCCCAGTTGACCCTTTGCCCACTAATTGCTTGACAATGTCACACTGCCCAGACTCTGTTTCCCCACCCCTCCCCTCTTATGCTGTTTAAGTAATGTGTTATACTCAGGAATTGGTTATTGTTTCCCTTGGAAACTGTGTATGTTGCGATACTGTTTCCTAGTTTTGTTATGTGTTCTTTTTTTCTTTTTTGTACCCTGTTAAAAATTTCTTTAAAAAAAATACAATTTCAAAAAAAAAAATTAAATATTAGTAGGGGCATTGTAAAGAACTTACGTGTCCTGGGAGCCCGCGGCGTCCCTTGGGATCCCAGCCGCAGAGGGAGACGCCGCTGCAGCAGGCAGAATAGCTGAGGCTGCTGCCCAGCTTGCAGCGTGTCTCTCTCTGCAGGGGAGTTATCTATCCTGGCCAAACTACTGTTCGGCCAGGTGGCATCCCTTGCATTTCTATGGACGTGATTACAGAAAGTCCTGTTCTCAGCACTCCTTTGGATGTGCAAAGTAGGGCACATCCCAGGGGTGCTGTGGGAAGAGGTGTGCGCGCTACCACGCATGCCTCTTGTACCCCTCAAGGGCATAGCGCTGCCTTGCTGCGGGGCGGGACATAGTTACCCTCCAATCAAATGGCGCCAGGTGGCGCAAGGTCACTTGCGCAAGGTCACTCTGGTCTTTTAAGGAGAACCTGTCCTGACCACCATTGCCTGCTATAAGCCTCTGTGAACACAGTGTAATTGGGTGCGTCCTTGTGTTGGTTTATGTTAATCCCGTTTGTCATTACCATAGCAACCTGGTCTGAAACCTAACTCTTGCCTAAACTCTGCCTGCCCTGACCTTGGATTGTTTGTGACCACTCTTGTCTGCTCCCTGCCCAGACCTCGGATTGTTCCTGACCTGCCTTTGCCTTACCCTCCTGTACTACGCTTATCGAACTTAACCCTTGTCTTGTTTTATGACACTAATAAAACTTGATAAAAGGATATTTGGAGTTGGCTGTTGTTTGTGTGCCCAGACATTACAGGCATGACTATGTAATTGCTTTATGAGCGTTATTAGTTAGCTCCTGCCACTTTCTCTACTGGGCACACATTTACCAATGATGGAGGCATGTACTCTGGTGTTTGGGAAGCTGTCAGAATCCGTGCAGGCTGTGACAACCTAAAACCAGAGTTGTAATACACTAGTTGGATGGAACTTTCCTAAAAAGCCAGAGTAAGTTGGAGTTTGTGGTGAGAGGCAGTGATCTGTAGCAGTGGCCCATCCAGTAATGAGATCCTCTATCTTTAGTTAGGGCTGCTGCCCTGAAAAATGACCCACATAACGTACCATCATTCCAGGCCATGTAGCATGTATATGAGCTTCTTCTCTTCCCTTGCTCTGGACTGGCCAGCTTATCTTTTCCCTGGATATGGACGTATGTCTGTGCCTTTTACATCTCCTCTAATCTTGGACCTTGTCAGGATCCATCGACTACTGGGACCCAATGAGTATGAATATGTGCGCTGACCTGAAAGCCCTGATTACCAAATAGGAGACCTCTAAATTGCCAGCACATGTAAAGTTAGACATGTTGTGCTGAAGGTATCAAACAAAGTGAATGGTATAGTTATGACAACCTCTTGCCTTGTTAAGGGAGATCAGCAACTAGACCGTGAAATACATATTGCTTATCTGCAATCCTATGTGTGTATGTATCAACATACAGTTAGGTCCATAAATATTTGGACATTGACAACTTTTTTCTAATTTTATTTCTGTACATTACCGCAAATAATTTTAAATGAAACAGCTCAGACACAGTTGAACTGCAGACTTTCAGCTTTAATTCAGTGGGTTGAACAAAAAGATTGCATAAAAATGTGAGGAACTAAATCCTTTTTT
>NC_092859.1:2981096-2984576 GCF_032062135.1 Pyxicephalus adspersus
TACTGCAGTGTGTGTATTGCCATGTTCCAAGATGGCTGCTGTGCCCTCGGCACTTTGGGGATGAGGTTATCAGTACTGACCTAGCCTGGGTCAGGGATTTTCGGGTAAGCCCTTGGGAAGGACATGGTCTGGAGAGTGAGAGACTCAGATTCTGTTGCATGTGCAGAGAAAGTATAACTTCAGAATGTAAGTTATGGCACAATCCTCTCACTGGGACATACTGAAAGGACTTTAACATGTTTACACTGCTGCCGTTTGAAGTTTGATGTTACACTGGATTTCATATGTTGTTACTATTCAATACAGAGACTCTTTCTGCTAATACAGTGTGGATTATTGTCAATGAGTATTCTATTCTCACCTGGGACGACACTTGTTACTCACAAGACCCAATTGATTGGAGGCACTGCGCTTAATGGAGATTTCATCCTGTTTCCACAGATAAAGTAAAGGCTCTGCTCCTGTTCTTCCATATAGGTTGTGCCAAAACACATCAGTAGCCTGCAGACTGGGTCAGAATACGGTTACAGTAGTATGATTGTCCTTGGTCATTTTCTGAAGATACAATATGCAAATAAAACAATTAGGTGTATCTAAAGAATTGTTTTTTGATGTTGGTTTCTTTGTGCACCAATAAATCTGTGTTTGAGTAGCTGGCAGAATTCATGTAGTCAGATGCAATCTGTGACACATGGGACCAGAGCCATCATTCATGGTTTGGATTTAACTTCGTAATAGCCAGGGTAAGTTGGAGCTTGTGGAGAAGAAAGAAGAGGTAGTACTCTGTAGCAGTAAACAATCCAGTGAGAAAATTCTTCATATTTTGATAGGACTGCTGTTCTGAGGACTGCCCCACCTAGAATACAACTCTCTAGGCCACATGGCATCTCACAGCCCATGAATGAGCTTGTTGGGCTCCCTTCCATTGTACAAGAAGGCCTAGCTTACCTTCCTCCTGGATATGGATGGTACCTCTCTCAAGAGGAAGTTCCTCTTGCACCTTTCTCAGAATCCAAGCAACTGCTGGGAAATTTTGGTATGAATGTGTTCTGACTTGAAGGCCCTGGTTACCAGATTGGATACCTCTCGTATGGTAGCCCTGTATAAGCCAGTTGTGGTGAAGGTGGCCAACAAAGTGGATGATATAGCTATGACAACCTCCAGCCTTGTATTACATAATCATTATTATAGCAAGAAATACATTTTCACAATCAGTTAATGGCTTATTTACAATCTTTTATGGAGGACCATGAACATAGGTCAAAATGAAAACTCCTTTGCATTTATTAGATCCTGGAGGGTTTTGATATGACTATGGTGCCACATGGAATGTCATACTCCCCTACCCAGATTGTTGGGTAGTATCTTGGCTTCCTCTATGGAACTGAAAAGATTCTTCTATCAGTCTCTTAATATATGGGCAACTTGGGGGAAACAAACTGTTAAACCCTCTGTCAATTTGAAAGACCCTGAAGTGGCTTCTGAGGCTAGCTCAATGAATCTTATCAAAAGCCTTTTCTCTTGCATTTTCAATTCTATTAAGTATTAACACGAGATATAATCTGAACATCGCAACCTCCTAGTAAACAGTATACAAACATCATTTAAAAGATATAATAAGTTCTTATACCAAGAATTTTTCAAACCCAAGAAAAATCTTCAGACAAATTCATTATTAGCAAGGGAAATTGTTACACAAGTAAACCTGCACATACGACGACCGGCGTCAACACTATCCTATTAATACTCTGATTGGAATATTCACTCTGGACCAATAGGAAATGCATTGTCTCTCCCTATGGTCAAAATATCTATAATGAACTAAGTCTCCCAATCCCCCTAGGAAGCCCATTTGGGCAAAACGCGTCAGGACTGAGACTGTAACAATCCATTAAATATCTGACTAGGATTGTAAGGTCTGTTGGTACAATATCTATATCCTATGTAAAATTTTGATGGTCCCCTGAGGGGAAATAAATGTTGTTTTGTATCGAATGTATGTTTTGTATATTACTTTTCTTTCTCATATTGTTTAGAATAAAGGATTTTAGAGTTTTGAACATTGCAAGCTTGCCATAAAAATCCGCTTTTCTTTCTTCTCCACCTAAATTTATCTAACTTGCTTGGCAACTACTACAGTAGAAAATTAAGCACTCTCCTCTGGGATATATCCTTTTTCTTTTTCTTTTCATTTAGAAAGTGTTACTACAAGCGTCCTTAGGAAGATTGAAGGAGAAAATTATTTGAACACTCAGGGGAGTCAAGTCTTGGGGTTCGGCTGTCCTCAAATTCATTTATGCCTAAAATACGTTTTTTTACATTATAAGAATATTTGGGCTGATGTCAATAGTTTTCCAATAGGGTCTCCATCAGTCTGATTCAGCTGCTGTAAAGCATGTAATATATTTTCTGTTTATTGCAATGGGGCACCAAAATAAGTCTTATTATCACATTTTCCTTTAAAAACATTACAAAACATCTTCTCCCACAAAGAATACTAATGATAATTATTTTAAGAAACTCAGATAAAGGTGCAAATGTAATTATTACAGAGGAATAATAAAAGAGAGTTTTTGGAAAGGTTTGGAATCCATCAATTCAAGTACAGGTTATTATTTTATGCGTTTTGTTAACTTTAGGTTTCTTTTGTTAACTTAAAGTTCTTAACTTTAAGTTTCTCATTATTGCAGACCTTCCCAGGGCATTCTTTATTTCTTTATTTCGCAAGCTGTAAATAATTGGGTTAAACATTGGGGTTATCACAGTGTTTAGAAGAGATAAAGCTTTATTTAGGTTTAGTGAATATCCTCTTGTTGGTGCCATATAAAGAGTAATAAGAGTCCCATAAAAGGTAGACACAACTGTTAGGTGAGAGCTACAGGTTGAGAAAATCTTCTGTCGGACAGATATGGAAGGAATTCGAAGTATGGATATGAAGATACAAATATATGTCACCATAACAAACAGCAGCTGGGAAATGCCAATAATAAACACAGTGATGGAGACGTGAACTTCCACCATTTTGGTGTCAGAACAGGCAAGTTCTAAAATCGGAGCAAGATCACAGAAAAAGTGGTCAATTTTATTGGGGCCACAAAAGTCCAGTTTAAATATGAGAACTTGTGTAATCATGGCGAAAGTAAAACCAACCATCCAGCATAATGAAGCCAAAAACTGAGGAAGATGGTTCTTCATAATAGAAGAGTAGTGTAGAGGGTCACAAATGGCCAAATATCGATCATAGGACATGACACTTAACAGACAACACTCTGTAATTACAGAGGAACCAAAAAAATATAACTGTGTGTGACATGATAAAGCAGATTTGTAACAAAGACCAGTAAGAATGACTTGTAGGGCATTTGGGCTCACATTTGTACTGATAAGGATGTCACAAAAAGAAAGGTGGGAAAGAAAGAAATACATGGGAGACCAAAGTCGAACGGTAGATACCACCAATGTGATAATGAGAGAGTTCCC
>NC_092859.1:2985834-2986511 GCF_032062135.1 Pyxicephalus adspersus
CCTTACGTTGCCGGCCATTGGGAAGAATGTCACCCTTACAGATAGCCAAAAAGATCATTGTGTCACTCAAACTAACCTGAGAGTCACAAATGACTTAAGGATCCCCAATCAACCTTTGGAGGAACCATGGTTGAGAACACTGGGCTAAACACTTAAGTCAAATACCTCATTAAAACTTCCTTGATCTCTTTCCCAAACCCTTTAAAATAGCTTTAATTGTGCCACAAAAATAATAGTTGGCATTTTGAATACAGTGGTACCTTGGAATAAGTCCAACTTGGTATAAGTCCTGTTTGGACATGAAAAATTTGGCTTGTTATTAAACCTTTGTGCTAAAACTTGTATGGGTCAAAATTTATGGGAGTCATAACACCGCGCACTACCCCTATTTACCTCCCTGGAGACAAAGCCACGACTGCCCACGAGCGTCAGTACGCCAGTTGCTACCATTCAGTGAACAACCCGCGCTATAACTTCCTGTGAATTACATCTCCTCCTCCTCCCTTCTCAGCACCATCCTAGCAGGCACTCAACTCTTCTCAGCAAGGTAAAGGGAGGGTGAATTTTTATTTATTTCATCGAATTGCTTTTGTATTTATGTATTTTAGTATTAAGCAGTGTTTAAATTATTGTATACAGCCCCATCAATGTATAATATCCCAATAACAATAAGATTT
>NC_092859.1:2986715-3043482 GCF_032062135.1 Pyxicephalus adspersus
ATAAGTCATCCTGAAAACTTAAGAAGACTTCCTGCATAAATCAATACCTAACATGGTACAAGACTGCCAGTTCTATTGTATATGCAAGGCAAATTTTATTCTAAAAAAAGAAATACTTACGGAAAGTGAATACATTATATATTCTGAATTGTGTCCAGTCCAAGTTCTAAAATTATATTTAGGAAAGTCATTCTTGTTTTTCTTTTTTCAGTCTCATAGCTGGAAAGGCAAAATCACAATAATAAAGGTTTGACCCCATTTAAAAAAGAAATAATAATATTCATTATCCTAGCAAATCCTTGAGACAGTCTTATTTTTATTTTAGAAACATAATACGTGCCAGCAATTTTCTTGAACATAATTCTTCAAAGATGTTGGTCTTACAATTAAAGCTGTATATATAATGACAGTGCTACTGATAGAGGCATTGTGTAAAAAACAAATTGGAGCAAACAAGTCCCAAAGAGAATTCTTTTTTTTCAATGTAACATGGGGATTAAAATTATCGGTGGAATTTAGAACGTTTGGTTTATATATATGTATATATATATATATATATATATATATATATATATATTGCTTTATCTAATATACTTGCTTACATTGATTAGTAAATTCAGAATAAAAAAAACATAATTTTTATTTTGTTTGTAATTGTTTGCATAAATATATGTGGGAGGTGCTGCCTTAGTGTGGCAGTGTAAACACGGTTTTCTAGAAAGTTTTTCAACATGTTTGCATGGATTGGTAAATGGATGTTCACCAGTACACAGTTGCCATCAAGAGAGTTGTTAGCCCACGTTGGATATAACATTCTAATAGGGCCAGGCCTGGTTGGAACTTGTGGAGAGAGGAGAAGAGGCCACTACTTAGATATATGGCCCATCTAATGAGCATATTCTTAATCTTTCAGTAGGATTGCTGTACTGGAGACCAGCATACTATACTTGTAGGCTGCATGGAGTTGCACAGTCCATGCATGAGCTTTGTGGACTCACTTCTGTTTCACTTGACTGGCTAGCTTCACTTCCCCCTGCATCTACTCCATTATTGGGCTCCGATAAAAATCCACTAGCTACTGGGACCAAATAATGGCCTTGCCTATGGTGTTTGACCTGGAGGCCCTGATTGGAGGCCTGTTAGATTATGCAGGATATGTTGAAGTTGGCCCACAAAGTGGACTGAATAGATTTTACATCCTCTGGCATTACATTAGGGATTTAGCATCTACAACAAGACTGAAATTTTCAATTATCCTCCATGAAGGTCCACACACATAGGTGGCTAGGTAATCTATTTTGCTCCACTGGGACCCTCAAGGGTTCTGGTACAGCTAGGGTGCTACCTTATCATACGGCCATATCAAAATTCCCTACTCAGTTATTGAGAAGTATCCTGGTCTACTGTGTTGAACTTTTGGAAAGAAGAGCATATTTCAATGTGAAAGTGAGTGAAATGGGCTGCAGTCCAAACAGAAATGTGTATTTACAGATATAGTCCTGCCAGAGGAACCAGAGTACATATAGAAGGTCAATTCCACCTCATTCCATATGCAGCATTGTTTCTCAGAGGGTAGCACTCTGGCCTTTGCAGCGATAGGCCCAGGCTAAAAAAAGGCCTTTCACTACATTATTGAAAATGACTATGGTAGGGACATTGGATTGTGAGCCTCTCTGAGATACAGTTGGTGACATAACTGTGGACTCAGATGTAACGTTCTATGTAATATATCAGTGCTTTATAAATAATGAATAATAATAATTTTAATGTTTACTTTTTCTTTTTTGGGGCTTTCTTTCTTCCCCGGGATCTTAGCATTTGAATCTTTATAACACATTTGCAACCAGAAATTGCACGTCTCCAGTATGTCCAAATCAGATTTAAAAATTTGGGGTTCTAAGAATCCCAAACTTTTGGTATGTTTTTGCACTGGTGAGTTGAGGGTCGCATGATCTTGACAACCCAACACTGAGCTTTGTGGAGTATTTTTCATTTCCCTGGACTGGCTGGCTTACCTTTCCCCATGATATGGATGTTACATGTGCCTTTTGCATCTACTCCACTGGCCCTTATCATGATTCACTGACCACTGGGATCAAATGCAAGTCTTTCCTATGTCCTGATTGGCAGGCTGAAGGCCTCTCATGTGCAGCCTAATGGTTGATAGTGGAATGGGGGGGTTGTAGTCCTGTGACTAAAAAGAAATTTAACTAAAATAAGGTATACAAATATTAAAAAAAAATGTTTTAGTGCTTTGGAAAATAAAGTGGATTACTATAATATGCTTTAGCTAGTGTGTCTTTGTCTGTTTCGGACCGTATCAAGATCAGCCTCCCCAAAAAAAACAAAAGAGAAGATTTAATTTATGGCAAATCTGTCCTCGGCTCTGCTCATGTAATAGAGTGTAGGGAAATGCCCAGTTGTGATTTTTTTAATTTTTGCCAACTAAGCTATTTCATTAAACCTAAAAGTAGAGGGCACTTGTGAATTTTTTATGTTTGTGTACTTCAATTGTGTTTCATTTACAATATTTTACAATTAAAAAAGAAGTACTGTCACGCTTTGTAATAGTAACAATCGATAAAATCAGAATAAATTACAAAATAAAATATACATTTGTAAATCTAAGAGAACATTTACCTAAAACCAACACAGGTTAAATTAGAAGAAAGTAATGTTTTTAACCTATTTTCCAATCGTTTCTATAGAACAAATATGTCTGTACAACAATTTTTGGTAATATTCCCAAGTGAAAGGTGTAAGGCACTTACCTGTCCAGTGAGCCCGCAGTGTCCTTGGGGATCGCAGGCAGTGATGGAGATGCCGCTGCAGCAGGCAGTGTGGCCGAGGCTGCTGTCCTGCTCGCAGCGCATCTTTCCCTGCCGGCGGAGGGATCCATTCTGGCTGAACTACTGTTCGGTCAGGCGGCATCCCCAGCATTCCTATGGATGTGAACAGGGATCTTCTGGTTCCCAGCACTCCACTACGACGCGCGCCTCTTGTACCCCCCGGAGACGAAGCACTCGGCTGCCTCACTGCGGGGCGGGACATAGTTAGTTTGAATTTTCTGTGGTCAATCAAGCGCAGGGGATTCAGTCATCCTCCAATCAAATGGCGCCAGGTGGCGCAAGGTCATTGGGCACTCTGGCCATTTAAGGAGAACCCGTCCTGAACACCATTGCCGGCTATTAGCCTCTGTGTGTACAGTGTGCTTGGGTCCGTTCTCTGTATGTTGGTTCATATTAACCTGTTGTGTCCTTACCATTAGCGACTCCGTCTGACCTCAGATTGTTCCTGACCTGCCTTTGCCTTATCCATATGTACCACACTTATTGGATCTTCTGTGAATGACCTTTGCCTTGTTTTATGACAACACAATAAAGCTTAATAAAAGGTTTCCTGGAGTTGGCTGTGGTTTGTATGACCAGGAGCATTACAAAAGATGTATTTCTTTATTTTTAATGATAAATGTATTATTTTGCGTTTTAGTTAATTTGAATTATTGATGAATTAATTGCTGAAATGTAAAAATGGTAAATAAATGTTACATAAATAATAATGTTTTGCCACAATATTAGTACAGAACTACTGTAACCTTTAATTTAATTAAATTAATTTAAATTAGAGATTTTAGTAATAATTGTTCTTTGGCACTAAATATTCTTTTTCAATCCCAAACCCATAGCACCATTGTAGCTACCTTGCTGCTATTAACACTTCACATCCATGACAATACACAAGTCACACCCATGACAATAAGATAGTGTTTTTAATAGTGGCTTAACCAAACAATTGAAATATTTTGAGATGTAAATGAAAAAGTTCTAAACTCCTCTGCTAATAAATATATCTGGAAATGGATTGCACCATAGTGATAGTGCAGGCCAAAATTACAAACATACCCTAAAATAAAACCCTAAAATAATAGAATACATTTACATATTTTTGAAAAATAAATCATATTATGTCTATCAAAAGACTCCAGCTATGTGGTATGGAGAAGACCTTCTTTCTGTTCCAACATGACAGTGTCTGTGTGTGTCAGTGTCAATAAAGTCACAGTTTCATGTGGAGGAACACGAGTTTGCTGCACATAGCCCTGACCTTACCCGTACTAAACACTTGGGATGGTTTGAAAAGCCAAATGTAATCCGGAGCCGATTTTGCGAAACCATTGAAAGATCAAGGAAATTATAATAGGAAAGTTCACAGGGGATTCACAGGATTCCCTGGAAATCCTCATGTTTGCGATCCCGGGGGCACTAGAGGTAAATTAACATCTCTAAAGCTACGTACACACGTCAGATTTTTATCGCCCAATAATCGGCATCGGCCAATTATCGGGCGAAAATCTGGCGTGTGTACAGTCGGTGTCGTCCATCGTCCGGACGACCGACCTGCCGGATCCACGGACGATGGATGACAGCCAATCCTAATGAAAGGGAAGGGGAGAGCGCGCAGCAAGGTGCCGCTCCGTCGCTCTCCCCCTCCCCTCTCCATAGAGCATGAACGGTGCTGTATGTACAGCACCGTTCATGCATCGTGCAGTCCCTTGTCGTTGGAAAGGATCGTGAAAGATCCTTTCCAACAACAAAAATTGGAAGTGTGTACGCAGCTTAACTCTTCTCAATGAATGCAGCTGCAGCTGCAATCATTGAGAGGATCCCTGGCAAAGGAGAACCTCCTGACATTGTAATATAAGTATCTCTTACAAATGATACATTTGTTACAGATACAAATGTTATATTTGTAAGAAATACTTATCTTACAATGTCAGGAGGTTCTCCTGTGCTGGGAGTCTTCTTAATGATTGCAACTATGACTGCATTCATTAAGAGGAGTGTGCGATCCCCGGGGCACTAGAGATTAATTAACCTCAAGTGCCCGGGGATGGCAGAGGATCATGCAGCCCTGAAAATCCTCCTGTTCGTAGAGAGCGCGACCTCTCGGCGAATCAGAAGGCCGTTCTAGCTTACATTTTCAGTAAGCGAGAAAGGCTTGATTTGCCACAAGAATACTCTTGCACGCTCACCCCTAGTCATAATATTGAACACTTTGTTTATTGGATTATATTTGTGGTTTGTGAATACCAGAAACTTTGGAGATGGCATTATGTTGTCATATTCCCAAAATAAAAGAGCAAGAACGATTCACCCCACCATATTTCAGACACTTGAAACGACAATAAAATTTATGCTAAACTGCAGTTAAGCAAAATTATCGGTATTTATGCCCCCCCCCCCCTTCCCACCAGATGACCAGTCCTACAATAAATCTGTTATTGGTCTTGCGGCCACCACCCTCTCCAATATCATGTACAATGTTCATGGACTATATGAGCCTGGTTTACCCAAGCTATCCAAGACTGGAGATGATAGACTATCATGGTTGAACCTTGGTAATCAGAACTGGAATGGATCTGGTCCAGGATTAAAAACATTTGCTAACTAATAGTAAATGATTTTAGGAAACTCATTCCAGGTCCTCTGGATCACCAAGGTTTTATTCTAGTTTAGTCTATATTCTCCAGTTTGGGAGAGCTTTAATAAAGCCAATGTGTGAATGTCAAGGAGCTATCCACATACAGGGAATGGAAGAAATTGTTGGGGGGAAAAAGGAATAAGGTAAGTAAAGCCCCCACAAGGATGGGTGTGTGTGTGTATGTGGCTGGAGATGACTTTCAAAACTAATATTAGAAAGCAAAATACACAATATTGGTATGAACACAAACATTTGGTAGCCATTACAACAAATCTCAGAGGCCTGATTTCATCTTACGTGGTAAATGTCCAAACTGTGACTTTGCTAGATAAACAGAAATACATTTGTTCAAAGCAATTTTTATTTCTTGATTCCTTAAACTATAAATGATTGGATTCAGTAATGGGGTTCCTGTGGTATACAATGGAGACACCAGCTTGTTGATGTTGTATGAGTAAATCTTGGTGGGAATCATGTAGACATTCATCAAAGTACCATAGTAAGTGCTTACCACAATAAGGTGGGAACTGCATGTTGAAAGGGCTTTTTTTCTCCCAGAAGATGAGGAAATCTTAAAAATGTTCAGAAAAATGGAGACATAGGTGAATGTTATAAAGAGGAATGGAAAAATGATAAAAGGTATGGTTAAGACAAAGTCAACAATGTCCAACACAGAGTGATCAGAACATGTCAACTTCAGAATTGGAGCAAGGTCACATAAATAATGGTCCATGATGTACGGGCCACAGAATGTATAATGACATACAAACACAAGTAATAATAATGCTACCAAAAAGCCAATGGCCCAGGGCCATATGGCTAGACACAGTTGATGTTTGAGATCCATGATGGAGTTGTAATGTAAAGGTTTGCAGATGGCTAAATATCGATCATAGGACATCACTGTGAGGAGAAGACATTCTGCTGTCGTAGTACCACTGTAGAAGAAAAGTTGAGTGATGCATTTAGTAACAGATATGAAGCCTCCTCCACTTTTTACAATGTCTAGCATTTTTGGGGTGACGGTTGATGACAGCAAAATGTCAGAACATGACAGGTGACAAAGAAAAAAGTACATAGGAGATTTCAAAGTTTCTGATTGTGCCACCAACAGAATGATGATCAGGTTTCCAAATATTGTCAAAGTGAATGCCACCAGAAAGAAGAAAAACAGATACGGATTGAGGATAGGGTGATACTGAAATCCCAGCAGAAGGAACTTTGTTATTGTTGTATGGTTCCCCTCATTCATTTTTTTTGTGATCCCATCAAAATGTATGTAGATCCAGAATCAAGCTTTACATTTCAATAAAAGTTCCGATTCATATTTTTAGAAGTTGTAAAATCAAAGCTTTTAAATAGGAAAAAGTATGCCTGACAATACTTTAATGAATACTGTTGTTTAAGTACTTTCTGGTTTAGGGTGACAATATCTGTTCTCCCATATTCTCCTTCTCTATCCAATTGGAGACTACAAGTGTCTTTACTGCCACACATTACACAGATGTAGTTTACTGTTGTCACCATTCTAAATAATGTTACGTAGCCATCATTGCAGTCTGTGTACAGAAGAAGTTGCTTAAAGGAGGCCTTTGGACATCAGCAACACTGCGATGAAGAATTAATAAAGTTACGTTATACTATGCTATATCACATGCAACACTGTTTAGTCATAAACTGAACATTTCTGCAGAGGTCCTTTAGACGCACATTCAAAATTGGAGCTATTGATATCCAATCAGCAAAGCTCACGCTCCCCACTGATTTGAAAGCTCTAGTTCTGGCTCAGCATGGGCCGTGTCAGACCTCTATAGAAAAACTGCCACATAAAGAACAAGAGTGTCTCTCTGCAATGTGTCAGAAAGGGATAGACTTCTCTATTCCTCTAACACTAGTTTTTTTTTTACTTAGGCTGTGCTTGTTTTATAAAGACAACAAACCTATTCTCAGCTTTAATCAGAATTCTAATATAGTAATATAGTAATCTAATAGAGTATTCTTTGTATACATTACTTCTTTTTTGTTACCTCCAATACCGCCGTATTGTAATTGGACAGTATGTGGATCTTCTTAATAAACATTTCCAAAGATTTATTGGACCATTTTTGTATTAATATAGGCAAGCCTACATGTTTGAAACTTTGCTTATATAAAAACTTCTAACAAATTTATAATAAATGAAAGCTCAGTTGGGATTTAATCCCTCCACAGACTCATGTAGCCACCATCCCACATCCACAAATTTTCATTACACAGACCATGCCTGTACAGTTAACTTCTTAAGGACTATCTATGCAGTACATTAACTTTAATGTTTTCCATTATGAACCAGCCAACACACAAGGATAATATTAATCTTGTAATTAAAATGTACACATAACATGAGACAGTGAACAGTATTATTATTATACAGTATTTATATAGCGCCATCATATTACACAGCGCTGTACATAGTCCATAGTCATGTCACTAACTGTCCCTCAAAGGAGCTCACAATCTAATGTCCCTACCATAGTCATATGTGAATATTATAGTCTAAGGTCAATTGTTAGGGAGAAGCCAGTTAACCTAACTGCATGTTTTTGGGAGGAAACCGGCGTACCCGGAGGAAACCCACGCAGACACGGGGAGAAACTGCAAACTCCATGCAGATAATGTCCTGGCTGGGGATTGAACCTGGGACCTAGCGCTGCAAAGGTCGGAGTGCTAACCCCTGAGACACCGTGCTGCACTTTCACCAGTGAAGCTGGGTGATCCAACAAACCTGGGATGGATCTGGTCCAGGATTCAAAGCATTTGCTAGCAAATATCAAATGACATTGAAGAAATCCATTCCAGGTTTGCAGGATCACCCAGCTTCACTGGTGAAAGTGTATTCTCTCCAGCCTTGGAGAGCTTTATTAAATCAGACCCAGTATCTCCAAGGCTTCTCTCTTCTTTGCTTTAGAGGTTGTGTATTAGAACCATGGAACATATTTGGTGTTCTTGCCTGCAGTTCTTCACCTTACCCTGAATGCTAGTCCCGAATGTTCACCTCCCCATATTTAGGGAAACCTTGAGTTTTTTTCCAGATTACATCCTTCCCACTTTCAAAGGGATTTTTACAAAGAGGAGATTTAATTTATGGCTCATCCATCCTCAGCTCTGCTTATTTAATAGAGTTTAGGGAAATGCCCACTGTTCAGCAAAATAGACATACTTCTGACCAACATCCCAAACCTTGATATGCTGAATTTTATTGGCATCTCAAATTGCTCTCCCAAAAGCTTGGAAGTCTTCCACCATAGCTCTCCCATATATCAACTGAATTATGGGTAATGACAAACTTTCCTGTATCCTCAAATACACTTCTACTTATTTTGAACTTACTTAGAACCCTTAGTCAGACTACTGAAACTCTTAACTAAACATTTTTCATGGTGAGGACTGGCATAGTCCTTCCTAAACCTTCCCCTCAGTTTTTAATAAATGTGTAGATTTTTATGAAACTAATGTTTTGCTTTTTTCCACAGTTTTACTCCCTTTTTTACTACTTTTTTTCTCAATAAAATATTGAAATTTATATAATTTAGCTAAAGGGAATAAAACACTAGCTCACTTACTCAGATTGGGGCATTTATGTTACGGGAAACTTAGCCGAAGCATAGACACAAATAGATAAAGTACACATAGACAATGTACAAAATTGAATCAATATGGAGATTTGGAATTCCAAAAAGGTTCCTTTTTTTGAATACAGATCCGATACTTGCTTTTATATAATTGTAAAAAATAATAATGACTCAGTAAAAAATAGTCAAGGGAGAGTAAATTCACAGAGAAAGCCAAAGCCCTTTGTGTCTGTGCTTAATTGTACTCTGCAGAATACTAGTTATACCAGCTCAAAGACATGCTTTTTTTTGGAAACATTTAATCAAAAATGCTAATGAGAAAATGGTGTATGTTTTTATTATAGACTTAAAAAGATTTAATGACCGAAGACTTAAAAATAAAATGTAGGCTATGTAGACAAGCACAAATGAAGTATAAATTGCAATAAACTATTGCCTATGAAGATGAAAGGCCCAGGTCCAGCACCAGTACTTACCCCCAATCTAAAGCCACACACTTCACCTATAGCAAGCCCCAGCTCAGCCTCACGAGGCAGAGCCAGGAACCCCATTGGCTGCTGTACTTACTCTGAAACTTCCCTTCAACTCCATACAGTCTCAGTTGTGTGCAAGGGATGCTAAGACAGGCACATACACACCTAAAGGCAAACTGGGGATGCTGCAAACTGGGGAGCAGAGGACAGACAGCTAATTGCTTTATCTCCTTCATGGGTATACAGGGTGCACTGAATTGTGTTAGCTCACGCCATGGGATCGCCAAGCAAATATATGTTTCCTAACAGACGCATTTTTAAAGCCAGCAAGGATGATTTTTTTACTTAACATCTGTCCCAACAAGTTCCTCTTTCCCTTCTCCAAAAATGTTGGCCACCTTAATTTGTACCAGCAATTAAATCAAAAAGTTGTCAGGGACCTTAACATTGTATCTAGCTGGCTATTCCTTAATTATTATTTATAGAAAAACTATGTTTAATATTTTTTAATATGACAAAGGAGCAAAATTTAACAGGTAAGGCAATTATATCTTTTGGAAGAGGTGACAATTAGCAATGAAAAACAGCTATAATAATCAAAGCACAAAACAAGCTGTAGCATTAGGTAGTGGTATGCTGCATACTTAAGCAAGGGGGCAATTAACGACTTTTACTAATTTATGGTGGTAGGCAGTAAGTATCAACCAAAATGGAAGAGGGGGTAGGAGTGGAAGGACCAGGAAGGAATTGATATTAAAGGGAACAGGTTGTGAGAAAATGGGGGATAAGGGCCAAAGATCCACCAATGAGGAAAAGGTATGGTAAAAAAGAAGGTGGGATGAATAAACGAGAGATAAATGGTACATGGGCAGATTGAGAGAAGGAGAAACATGCAGGGAAGGAAGAAAGTATGGAAGCTTGCACAAGGTTTTCAATTTAGCTTAGAAGGAAACAGCAGCACAATGTAACCCATTTTTTTCTTAATTGCACAAAATGAAGTCTATTCCCAAAATATGGTGCGTGCCCTACACCCAAATATTAATCACAATTTTGTAAGCAATTAAGAGTAAGTTCAGCAAACAGAGTAATTGTA
Source organism: Pyxicephalus adspersus (assembly GCF_032062135.1). Lineage (NCBI taxonomy): Eukaryota > Metazoa > Chordata > Amphibia > Anura > Pyxicephalidae > Pyxicephalus > Pyxicephalus adspersus. The sequence continues at coordinate 2,997,374 of NC_092859.1, forward strand.
TTTTTATAAATGTACATGGAGTAGTATCAAACTCAGATACAGCAACAGTGTACAATAAAGACAGAAATTAGTTGCTATATAATAAAGTTACAAAAGTATACAAAAATACAAATAAGTTTGCAAGTACATGATACGTGGAGGAGCCAAATTACCCCGGAAAATTTAACCCAGCCAGCAGAGGAAATGACATAAGTTTAGGAGGTGGCGGGATAGATACACATTTCATCATCTTTTAGAAAGGGATCCTTTGAGCTCTGAAATGTTGGTTTATGAGACCCAATCTTTTCCTTTGCTTTTAGGTTACGTTTGCTGGGGTAAAATTTTCTAAGTTTTTTCACCCAGCTCCTTTCAGCATTGTCTAGATGAGCGTCCCATCACATTCCTTCCTGTGATGTTCTGGGAATGGATACGATTCCAAATCCAATAGGAATACACTGCTGGGCTGTCACTCTCTCCAATATTAGAGGTAAGATGAGTATATTTTCCAACCTATTTCGTGAGTCCATTCTTTTTTTTACAACTATCTAAGATATGTGATACATTGTCTGGTGCAATGAATGGGTCTTGCCTTTTAGGTTAGAGTTTGCTTTAAAGCTGGAAGCTAGAAATAAATATTTGTAACCTTTGCCGTGGTTCTTTCTCCCCATCGCAAGGGGTGAATACTCATTTTGTTTAGGGTATGATAGAACCATACTAAAACTTACCTTACTCCCAACTCCTACAGCTTCTAGCACTTTCTTTAAACTTCAGTAGACAAGTCTTACCCAGCCAAGCCAGAAGACTTGCTGGTTTGACCACTGACGTCATCCCCCTCATTGCAAGTCTATGAACCTTGTTCTGTATTTACCCTCCATTGCATTTGTCTTTTTGTCAAATAGTACTCTCCTGGTGTTTTTTTGTTTTTAAGTTTAGGTCGTTTTAGTCCTTTCAGGTTGGGACTTCTTATTTCTAATGTGCATTAAATAAAATATAGATCCTGGAATTTTTATTGACCTATTCTGTAGGGTTTTCCCATTCTTTGATTCAGTGTTTTCCAAATGTCACTTTTTATCCAGTGACCATGATCTTTAGTAATCTTAATGAGAAACCATTTTTAATGCTTTTTTAAATCATCATAATGCCTCTTTATATTTGGAGATGCAACACCCCCTCACTGAAGCTGCTAGTTTTGGGTTCTCCAACCATTGAAGACCCTTTTTGGGACTGGACCAATAACACACCCACACCAATGTTGTAGTTGGGCTTCATGAGGAAATAGCTCCTAAAGGAAATTTTGGTAAACAGGTTTCTTAATAGGATTCTGCAAAAATGTAAGTTACACGATTAAATGGCCAGATTTGTGTTCCTCTTTTGTCTTTGGGAGGCCTGAGCTAAAGGAATGACACTCCAGAAGAATAATCCGTGGCATCCAGAATACCCAAGCTAAAATAAAAGGGTTGTAAATAACTATTAGCCCTATCTGCCATTTGCAAGACTCTGGGCCTGATTTATTAAAGCTCTCCAAGGCTGGAGGGGATACACTTTCATCTGTGAAGCTGTATGATACAGAAAACCTGGAATGGATCTGGTCCAGGATTACTAACAATTCCTAACGAATAGCAACTAACTTTGAAGAAATCCATTCCAGGTTAGCTGGATCAACCAGCTTCACTGATGAAAGTGTATTAACTCCAGCTTTGGAGAGCTTTAATAAATCAGGACCTCTATCTCACCACTGGCTAATAGGAATTATTTTTAAAAAGTCTTCCAGTGTAATGTCCTTTGAATAGACAGTGAAGCATGTTTGTATTTCTCATGGGTATAGATATCTTCATAAAGGGACTTAAGTAAAGTAATGAAGAAAAGTGGGGAAATGAGGAGAGTCACCTTTAAAGGATCTACTCTAGTGGTGCCTAATGTATTTGCCAGAACCAAAGCTTACAGAACATGCCACCATTGTATGTACTTCTGCTATTCCATGTCACAATACAACCTCTCTGTCCAGAGGTGGGCAGATCGTAATTTACTAGCCACCTCCATAAACCTTCCCTGGGGCCTGTCAGTCAAATATCCAGGGAGGGGAACAAGTGCCTGGTCTGAGCATCTTCCTGTTCTAAAGAGACCACCAGCCCCAGGTGAAAAAATAAAAGACACAAGCAGCTTAAAACTCCACTATTCAGGCAACTTATATATAAAGTATATAGTTTCAAACTTATGTAAAATTAGGCTATTTATTTGTTGTTGGGATTCATTTTCGAGTTTCCAATTGAGAGGGTGAATTAGCAGCGAAATCAACATTCTATAAAAAATACTAACACAATCCTACATTTTACTTTAATATTTTCTAAAAAAATAAAAATAAATTTATAAAATTAAAAAAAAAGAAACAAATAACTCTTGAAAACCATAGGGTCTATAATACTTTTTATAAACCAATTTTCTTGCCATGATATGACTGCCTATGGAATTTACGTACTTTCCTTCATTTATGGTACAATTTTTTTAGACATTAGCATACTTTTTACAGCTTGCTTGATATCTTTATTTCTTAGACTGTATATAATAGGGTTAAGCATTGGTGTGACCACAGTATACAAAAGAGAAATAACTTTAGTTTTCATTGAAGATAAACTGTTTGTAGGAAGCATGTAAATTCCAATAAGAGTTCCATAGAACATGCAGACCACAGTCAGATGGGAACTGCAGGTAGAAAAGGATTTCCATCGTCCAGTTTTGGAGGCGATTTTGAGGATCGCTTGAACAATACAACCATAGGATGCCAGGGTCATCATTAGAGGAAGGACCATCACAGGTATGCTAAGTAAAAGAGCCTCCAAGCGAACAGAGTATGTTTCCGAACAGGACAATTCCAGGATGGGATCCATATCACAGAAGAAATGATCGATGACATTAGGCCCACAAAAGTCTAAAGTAGATATCATTATCAAGGTTACTAAAATAAAGGAAAAGCCCAGCAGCCATGAAAGAAGGATCATGTACAAGAACAAGGGATATTTCATAATTGAGGAATATCTGAGGGGTCTACAGATGGCCAGGTACCTGTCATAAGCCATCACCGTCAATATGAAACATTCTAAGGATTCGGAAGCACCAAAGATATAAAACTGAGTGATACACCCAGCAAGCGACATAACAATCCCCCCATTTATTACACTGGTAAGTGTGTTGGGGACAACATCCATGGTCAGTAGGATGTCCGATACAGACAACTGGGTGAGGAAGAAGTACATGGGAGAATGAAGCTTTTTGTTGTTGGCTACCAAGGTGATAATCAAGAAATTTCCATTAATTGTCATCAAGTAAATAACAAGGAGCAGGACAAACAAAAGACTGTTGAGTTTGAAGATTGTTGGGAATCCAAGAAGAAATATCTCCGAGATTTGGGTATGGTTTCTATAATCCATTTCCTAGCTTAAACTGCTAAACAGATTTAAAAACTGTCTTGTAGCTAACAAGCTATTTGTATAGCAGCTTTTATTTTCATGTTTACATGCCTAATAAATTATTATTTTTAAATACACTTAAAGGGTTTCATTTGAAATGACAAACATATAGCATTTACCTCTCCTTTTCCTTAAAATGAGCAATATTGCCTGACAGTTTCCTGTCGTACACATCAAGAAAATTAAAAAATCAAATTAAAAATATGCCAAGGTCCTCAAATCAGTTATTTTTTCATTATACGTTCTGATAAATTTTTTATAAATATGTCCAAAATACTATACAAAGGTGCAACTTTCTCATGCAGTTTCCATGACATCCTAATTAATGTTTATTTGTAGCTATGTGCATTAAAAACAAACACAAAATAACCTTAACTAACAAACAATAATTTTAATGTTTTTTTGTTTGTTTTTCACTGATTTTTAACTTCTTTCCTTTAAACTACAACAGCCTGTCTACATGCATGTGCTCCATTGACAGGTGTGTGTCATTGCTTAGGATTGGCTTCATGATGCTGACCACAGTAAAGACTCACAAAACAAAAGAGAGAATCCTGCCCAGAAGAGCTTACAATCTAAGGGTAGGGTCATTTAGCTCACAATAGGAAAGGAAATAAGGATTGGTGGGTGAGTAGTGAGGGTTTATGAGACAGAAGATGGGTAGGTAAGATTGAAAAGATGGGTTTTGAGGGTTCTTTTAAAAGAGCATAAAGTAGGAGAAAGACAAATAGAATGAGAAAGACCATTCCAGAGAGTTGGAGCAGCTCTAGAAAAGTCTTGGAGCCGTGCGTGTGATGAGGTTATGAGTGAGGAAGTCATTAGTAGGTCATTGAAGGAGTGAAGAGAGTGGCTAGGGGGGTATTATTTTATCAGGCGCAGAGAGGTAAGTGGGACACGACCTGTGGAGGGATAATTTTAAAGAAAACAGAGATTTAATTAAACATGTAAATGAATCAGGGAAATTTTTGTGAATGGGCTTTGATCTACCTAAATTTATTGCCTCAAAAATGTTAAATTTCGGTGATGATTAAAAAATGTACCTTCCTATTATTATTATTATTTTTTTATATAATTGTAATACTGCCTATTCAGAAAACAAAATATTGTGTTATTCTGCATTGTGTTTCAGAATCAGAATAGGTTGTTACAATTTAAATTACGGACTTACATTTAGAAGTACACTAATCCCAAACTAAAAAAGTCTGATCTGCGTACTTGTTGCTTTCTGTCATTTTTCTGCTGAGACAAATTTGAAGACGGGATTGAGTCTGTTCAGAAATGTGTTTTATAGACACAGAAATACTCATGTGTATGAATGTAATTGGTCTTTAGGGTCAAAGCAGACTCTTAACAATAAATGCAATTTCTATCCAGTCTAATGTGGTTATATATTTTTACTTATTGTGTTTAATAAAAGTTGTTTTTATTTTTGTTACACAGAAATATATTTAATTAATTTAATTATATATCTCTATATATGTAGATATATATAAATCTTTTGCAAGTAAGTGTGCATAAATGTGCAAATATTTAACTTACTATAAAGGCATGTGCACAGGATCGAATTTATCCAGGAACAAAAGCATGCTAAAATGAATGTGTGGTTTAGTGTACTGCCAGCATTTTTCCCCTAAAAAATTTAGGGGTTCTGTTTTTTTGTATTATTAAAAAACAAAAAGTGTAAATCGATACCAATGCAATGCAATTGCAAAATCTTTCTCCAACAGTCTCCTTTACATTTCTCTGGGTGATTGCATTGAGTTAACAAACAATATTTGGCTTTGTTCCAAAGCAGTGTATTTATTAAAAATTGGCTAACAACACACAATAAACAAAGAAGTGAACATAAAAAAAATCAATATTACCTTTGATTACCAATACATGTCAATAGGTCCTATAGGTATCACATCTCTAATATTCACAGATAATTCCAAACAACACTCATGAGACATTTTCGGTGCAAAAAATAAATCCACAAATTACTTTATTTGAGAACATATAAAACCAAAAGAACATACATCCCCATCATATTATATTATTGTTCTCAGTACAACATGTGTTCCACAACGCGTTTCACACAAATTACGTCATCAGAAGAATCACCACTTAATGCATCTGATAACTATGTGTCACCTATTGTCAATCTTTGATCACAGTATTGTGGATACTGCCACATATAGGGGACATTATAGGCTTGAGCTTAGGATTTCAAGCAGGCTATCAACATCCAAGGCTAATTAATTGTAACTGAAATCTTCAGGAATACGTAGTTAGCAGCGTCAGTGTACTACACAAAATGGTCCCAAGCAATTTGTGCCAAATGTGTCGAGGAACACATGTTGTACTGGGAACAATATTGTTATATGATGGTCATGTATGTTCCTGTGGTTTTAAAAGGGTCCAAATAAAGCTTTGGGGGGACAGGAGAGGCAGCTCTTTTCAGACGAGGACTCAACATTTTGTTGTGGCGGAGGTACATCGACGACATCCTTATCATCTGGGTCACTATTATTTTAATTCTTTGATAAAATCCCACAAGTTCAAACACTTTAAGCCTCAGTATGCAATGTAGTTCCCTTTCAATCTTATTTTTGGATATAGAAATCCAGATCAATTCTGATTTAACAAGGTCCTCTAATTTGTACCGTAAACATACAGCTGGCAACACTATTTCGTCAGCTAGAAGTGTACACCCAGAGTCTTTGAAGTATACCCTTCTCACAGTACCTAAGAAAAAAAAGGAATTGCTCTAGAAATGATGATTTAGAAAAGGCAGAGAAAGACTTACAGAAAAGACTACTAGACAGAGGATACAAAAGAACTACACTTATCATAAGTTATCATTAGGGATGAGTGAGTGAGTTTTTAAAACCAAAACTGTAAGCGAGAACGGTCGGTGTAAATTTGCTGAAAAAAAAAGGCGGACTGTGCTGATCGATGAATGCAGCCATGGCTGCATTCATGGATCAGCCCAGTGTGCGATCCCTGGCACTAGAGGTTAAATGGGAACAAGTCTTCCCCACCAAAACCTCTAGTGATCTGTGATTGGCTGAGGAAAGCTTTCCTCATCCAATCAGAGAGCACTAGTGGTTTTGATTGGGGCATTGGGTGAAAACGAATTGGCCTCCAAGATCTGCCCTAAAACTAGGTGATCCAAACATTCTACATGAGCCACTTGTTGATAGAAAGAATATTATATTCCCGTCTCTGCACATGGAACTGGGTCTGATGAAGTAGCTTGTTAAAGCTTTGCCAACTGAAGAAGAATGTTTCAAGTTCCTCATTTTTGGCATTTCCTAGCCGGTCATTTGAAAAAAGAAAGGCCAGTGTGTTTGATGGTCCACAGACTCAGAAGCTCATCAAAGATGAACATTTCATCAGGACAATGTCAGAAATCGAAAAAAAATGCTTGGTTATCATTCAGAGCCTTTGTCAAGGACTTTCTTGGAAACACCTGAGCAAATAATTTACAGAGAAATTGTCCAAAAACTCTTGGAGAGCTACAAAATTCTTGGTTGCAGTATGAGCATTAAGGTGCATTTTCTGCAAAGCCATCTTTCTAACTTCCCGGAAACCTTGGTGCAGTCAGTGATGAGCAAGGTGAATTGTTGGAGCATCCGGCGGGATTGTCCTAACACTGAACACCCCAAAAAAAGCTATAAGCATAAATTTTTACCTTAAACGCTTATTAATTTTCAAATGTTTTACTGTAAACACAATGTCATAGAGTAACAATAAATCTTTTGTATGAACAAAAGAAATTTAAATAATCAGTCACTTTTAAGGTATTATTCCATTATTTTGTCATTGTATGTAAAATTTGTATTGTTTTGTATGTATGACAAAAATGGAGGGTACCCTGTATCGTAAAAACTGGGGTCATTTCTGGATTCACCTCCCAAAAATGAGTAATGAAACAAGTGTAAGATCTAATTCAACAAAAAATGTGTTCCCCAGTGTTATCTTTGTTGTTCCTGTACCTGGATGCCCTGCTCTCTGTGTCTCTCTAGAGCCGCGGGGGATGCCTAGCCCTGTCGTACTTACCTCTCCAGTAGGCAATATTAGTTTGGATGGATGGTCGGACCTCTATTTGGAGGTTCCGCCCATTGGCTCCTAGAGTGATGGATGCCTCTGATGTTCTATGGGGAGCGCGGCTTTGTATTCTGCTGGACGTGGGGGGAAACTTCCAGTGGATATAGCAGGGCGTCCCTCACGTGGACTAACAGGAAAGCGCAGGGACACTGGCAGCATCTCTATCAAGATGAAAGCATAGGATTTGGGTGTTCTTTTTGAGGTTAGTATATATAGGTAAGATTTGAACCGATTTGTAGGTTCTTTTGTTTTACAATTGATTTTTTTTCCTAAAAAATGGGAACTAATAATTGCTTTTTGTTGTTAGATGTCAATCACACCTTCTAATTACTAGATTTGGAAATATTGGTAAGCCGCTCTGATTTAAACACCCTGGGAACACTAATGATTTGAATGCGCTGCTTTACTACACAAAGTCTTCCTTATTTGTCTATCTCCCCTAAGGAGGATTAAAATCAGAAATTCACACCGAAGGGTGTACAACCACTTCCTGGATAAATCAAACTCTTGGGTCACTAAATGATTTGGCACTGGGACTAAATGGGATATAAATTGTGCAGTATTCAGTTAATGGTAGGTGTACATATGATAATAAACCTAATGTATTTTTAATTACCCTGTTAGATACATAAGGAAAATTTTTATAGGCACAACCTCAATAATTTTTGGAAAATATATGTGTGCCCCCCCCCCAAAAAAAAAAAAACACCAGTAGTTTAGAGAACAATTTTTAATCCAAATTCAAAAACCAAAACTATATTAATTAAAAAAATATAAAAAATGTCATTCATTATTCCAAATACACTAAACAAACACCAATATATCTTAAAATACCTTACAATCACAAATCTTGACTTTTTTTTTTTTTTGGATGGTTCATATACAAAAAATATCCCTTTATTATTTCAAATAGGTGACGTGTTTTGCAGAATGACTGCTTCCTCGGATCAAAATACATACTTTAGAATAATCAGATAGAATAAATAGTATTTAGCATTTATAGCATTTTTTTTATTTAAACATATTTACAAACCAAAACATGGGAACAAACTTTTATATGCATATATATGGCACATTAGATGATCAATTTTCTTACATTTCCATGCCCAAAATATTCAATGGATTTTGAAAAGAGACGTACCAATGGGGGTTCAAAATACAAATCTTAATTTTCCATCCAGGTATACATAGGTAAACTTATGTCTTTAATTTATTTAGACAAATTGTCCTAACACTTAGCCCATAGAGTTAAACAAAAGCAAAGACTACTAAAGAGACCCCAACTGTTATATCCACAAGTTATTTGAGTGTATTACCCCCTTGTATGTAGATTAAGGTTCACACAAGCATCCTTCCTAAAACATTAGACTCAGGCCAGTTTATTTTTGTGTAAATAAAAAGCCATCCAGAACACAAAACATAATCAGGCACATTGAGGAACCTCCCAAGAGATAGACTCTGTAGCTGTGGATCTCATTAGTGTACCCACCTGTTTCTTCTAAAGTACTTTATAAGGCTTTTTATGGCTTTTTTGAATTTTTATGTACATAATTCCCAAATCTTGATGAATTTGTTAGCTTTTCCAAAGAAACCTCAATCCAGACCATTTGAAAGACATTCATCTGTTTAAATTAAAAAAGACCTAGAGTAGGTGGGCCAGGGTCCATCAAATTTGGCAGAATTGCTTTCTTGCCAACCAGTAAGGGCAATAACAATACCTTAAAATAAAAGAAAAAATGGCATGGGATTCTGTTGATCCATTCTTCATCCAGTGCAGCCAGAAGAACAAAAAAAGAGAGGGGAAAGCATGAACCCCCTTCTGTATCACAGCAGATCCCATACAATACTCAACATTGAATGGGGGGGTCATAGTTTTGAGGAGCTGGACTACTTTGACACATCATGGACACAAAGAAAGAAGGAGGAGTTTGTAGGGGGTGACTGGAATATAAAACCCCCTTCCAACAAAAGCATACCTACACACCTAACTCTATTATATAAAGTATATTTTACCCATTTGAAAAAAAAGTAAATGAACCAATGGACAACTTAAAAATATCCAACATTGCAGTAAAAATCTAAAAGCAATTCAGAGGTAATTATGACAACCTAGCAAAACATGCAATGTTGGATCCCTTATTAGTAAAATACGGAGTTATCTGGGATTCCATGCACTATTATCATATCTCAGATGATCTGTCATTTAGTAACAGGGTTTAATAGGTCATCAGCACCAGTCCACATAAAAATAATATTGGTTTACATCACTGGTCGCCCTTATTGGTGTGGACTTACTTCTGGGGGACATAAATAAACTTTTTTTTTTAAGGATGCTTGTTTCAATTTTATTTGAAACTTTTTATATTGCACAATAATCTTTAGTTACATTCTGTTTTTTATGTAGAATACATAAGGGGTATAAATGTTCCCTTTTAATCATTCCCATGGGTGAGGGGGTGGATATGTAGCACAGTATACCAAAGTTTAGCTCTTTTCACATGCACACATTTTCAGTTTTCCATGCCCCAAAACTATGGCATATGGTTGTTAAGAATGCAAATAGTCTTAGTGAATGGTCTGGCATGGCCCAAGGCTTGAACTATTGATTATTCTTGATTGGTCAGGCAAGGCATTAGTAGTTTAAACAATGAGAGAACTAATATTCTCTAGAAGTTAGTTCAAGCAAATTTGACTCTAACCCATCATGGATTGAACTAAAACGTCATCATTTGTGGTGAGACAGTGGAAGTCATACATCTAGTCTAAAATATGGGGACTATGACTGTAACCTGATTGCTCATTACATAGTATTTACACATTTTGTTTAATTCTGAAGGAACTACCTAAGTTTTCCAATGATGCATAGATTTAGAGAATTTCTGACTTCTTTATTCCTTAAGCTGTATATAATCGGATTTACCATCGGAGTCACCACGGTATATAGTAGTGAAATGGATTTGCTAATGGCCAAGGACAATCCTTCTGTTGGAATCATGTAAATAATAATTAATGTCCCATAAAATATGCAGACCACCATGAGGTGTGAACTGCAAGTGGAGAAGGCTTTCTGTCTGTCCATACTAGAAGACATTCTTACAATAGCCTTGACAATACAGCCATAGGATGTCCCAGTTAGAACCATGGGCAAAACCATCACCAAAATGCTCAATGAGACCACCTCTAATGTCACCCTCAATGTCTCTGAACAAGAAAGCTGTAGAATAGGAGCTAAATCACAAAAGAAATGATCAATGATATGCAGTCCACAAAAGTTCAATGAATGTATGTTTAGTGCTGACACCAATGGAAAAGAGAACCCCAGCACCCAGGAGAAAATAGATAATTTCCGTAATAATGTTAAGTTCATAATGGAAGGATATCGGAGGGGGTTGCAGATGGCCAGGTAGCGGTCATAAGCCATCACTGTTAATATGAAGCATTCTGATGCGCCAGAGGCACCAAAGAAATACAACTGAGTTATACAACCAGAGAGAGACATAATTGTTCCATTGCGTAATATACAAACGAGTGTGTTTGGTACAATGTTTGTGGTCATAAGTACATCTGATATGGAGAGTTGTGCAAGAAACATGTACATGGGAAAATGGAGGCTCTTACAGGAGGCCACCAATAGCATGATAAGGAGGTTCCCGCATATTGTCACAGTGTAAACTGTAAAAAGTAGAATAAAAAAAATACCTCTCCAAGAGTTCAGACCCTGGAATCCAAGAAGAAGTATTTCAGTGATTTGTGTTTGGTTTTTCCCAATCATCTAAAAAAGGAAAATACAGTATACACAATGTTGAATATAGAAATATTAGTAAGATAAAAGGGATGGTTTGTTTGTATAATTATTTATAAAACAACTTTATTAATGTCTATTATTATTTTTATAATATTTTTACTGTATGTCCCTATGATACTCAAATACCTACATTTTCTGTAATAGTTGAGTATGAACCTAGCCCTCCCATCTCCTAAAACCTCCATATTGGTCAATGAGGCCTCTATTTTTAGCATATACTTGAATATAAATGGAGGTACCTACCTTTATTTGAAAGAGAAAAAAGGAAATCTAAACTGACTCGAGTAAAAACCTAGGGCACAAAATGTGGCTATTACTGCTAGTATTCACAATATTAATAAACAGAAATGCCAAGAAAATGATGTGAATAAATACATCCATGGTGTGTCTTTTTTTCTTTAAATCATCTATTTCAAGGAAAAACTAAATAAAATCACATGGGCTCAGACTATATTTCCCCCATCTGTTTTACAGGTTAATGGTTTTTTCACTTTTGAGTTGAGTTTTTGAGTTTAAATAGGTCATTTGGTCCTAAAGGATATTTTGACAGGAGTTGTTGTCCACTAATAGATGAGTCCTTGTACAGTGTGATACAAACAGTTTGTCATTGACAGCTCTCATCTGTAAAGCCACAGACAAATGCAGTTACAACACACACCACTAGGTGTCAACTGAGCATAAACCCAGATTTATTTTGAATGTTTTTTTTTAGGTAAAAAAATCCTGGTTTATTCTCAAGTATTTACAGTAGATTACAGAAACAAGATTTAATAAAAGTGACAAAACATGAGTGATATGAAAATCACAGCTATAATGTAATTGAAAGCAGTTCAAGTGGTCAGTTTGCTGTAGTGTAATCAAGAATGTATTATTAGTCAATTGCGCAAGACAATGCATTCAGTCTTGCAGCCCTGGGAATCCTGTTTATTATCCCCGGCACTAGAGGTTAAATGGGGACAGGTCTCCCCATTCAAAACCTTTAGTGCTCTATGATTGGCTGATGAAAGCTTTCCTCAGTCAATCAGAGAGCACTTAAGGTCACAGCTTTTTTTTTTTTTCGAGCTCGATCGGTGAATTTACACTGGTCATTCTCGCTTACAATTTCGGTAAGCGAGAACGGGCGAATTTCCCACAAGATCGAGTTTTAAAAACTCGCTCATCCCCAGTAAATAGATTATAATTAGATGTAATTAAAAATCAGTAACAACTATAATAATTGTATTCAAATAAATACTCCAGACAAGTGATGGCAGCAGCTTCTTTAAATCAAAAAGAAGAAAATAGACTGGAAACAAGGATTTCCAAAATTTTCATTTATGTTGAAAACAAATGACTGAGAGGTCAGAAGGAGGTACCCCATAGTCTATCTATGTTGCATGATCCATATTCACCAATATATATATTGACTAATGAAAACAAAATGCACATATGGATAATACAACATAATATATCTGCCAGGAAAGGCCACAACACCATTATTAAGTACTTGTTGTTCTAATTCCTCTAATGACAGTCCTGAGACATTGTTTTTAACTTCTAATGCAATGGGCCAGATTTATTACAACTCTCCAGGGTTGGAGAAGATACACTTTCATCTGTGAACCTGGGTGGGTCAGCAAACCTGCAATGGATTTCTTAAAATTGTTTGCTATTTGGTAGCAAATGTTTTCAAACTTGGACCAGATCCATTCCAGATTTTTTGGATCACTTAAGTTCACTGATGAAAAAGTATCCTCTCTAGCCTTGGAGAACTTTAAAAAGTCCGGTCTATTGTGTCAGTAGAAGCTAAGTCGATCAGGAGGACAGGTATTATTTTCAGACATCAGTTTGAGATGTAAAAACAGAAAGTTTGTGAGAATTTGGGGGAAATTTGAGAAGCTGAGCTGCAGGTTTTTTTCAATTTTCTTGAGTTCAGTTACACCTAAAACCTTGAAATATAAATATAAGGGAATTTATTAGGTGCAATGCATTAGATCCATGGATGTAAAACAGTAAATTGCCTCATTATAGTTGCTGCTTCATTCATATGGAAGAAATAGGGCAGATGATGTTGATGTCAATTTTTTTTAAACCTTGCAATTTATATATATATTTTGTTGGGCTTTACATACAGGTAAAGGAAATATGACCCCAAGATATCTTACCCCAACCCCGTCAATTGCACAATAGCTATCTTTAGTTTGGATCAGATATTACATTTGTTGTATTTGTTGTTCTGTGTTAAAATGTTTTTCATAAAAAATATTGTATACACCAGTAGAATAAACATATATGTTTCAGCTGAGAAACACTAAAATATATAGAAAAAGTGTAAAGTGTGAAGTGTAAAATTATACCTGGTAATCCTGCCAGAGATTTTCTAAACTAATAACCTCCTTTGTTCCAAGCGTATATATTTCCTCCTCTTTATGCTATGGAGAAGAGTGGAAGGCGTTCTGTGGTCCTAGAGTGACAATGCTGCTATAGATACAACAAAACACATTCAAGGTCAAGAAGAGTTTTACTGGGAAGAAACCCACGTTTAAAAAAAAAAAAGTCACTGCATGTAAAACTGAAAAAATCCAAACTGCAGCCAACAAATGTTCTATTAAGAAATGCACATAAAGAAATAAATATATTCATTAATATATCTAACCTCGAGCTGTGAACAGCGAACAAAGAAACACTGACGTCACATATCAGAAACATGATGTCCATGAAGCTTACAGTACGCTCAGCTTGATATCATTAGCTACGTGGTCTGCGTTTTATATATCAGTTACATGATCCGAATACAGACACAGAACAATGAGAACATGTATTGAGCTATTGTGATTTATATTCTTTTGACAATTCTTCTGAGAAGAAAAAAAATTGTTTTATCATACTATTATCCCTGGAGGCCAAGAAAGAAACTTAGTTACTAGAACATAAATACTTTTAATGTTTGACACAATAAATGAATATAGATTTGTAGCATTGATGTATTTTCAAACTATTAATGTAAAAAAGTTGCCTTTGGTTTTATCTCTACAAGAGCTTTTAGTACAAGTTTAATTTAGCAGAAACTTGATCCTTCTGAAGAAGTTTCCTCCAATGAGAAAATAATGATCAATAGTGGAAATTTCCTACAGAATGGAAATAAATGTTTGACCATTGGGAAGAATGTCCCCCCTATAGATAGCCAAAAAGATAATTGGTCCATGTGTTTTCCTACAATATGGAAATAATGACCACCACAAGAGGGGCGGGGGCTTTACCAGTTGGAAGTTGGGATCTGTGGAGAAGAAATCTCATTCTGAATCACCATTGTAAGGATTTAATCAGTGTTTCCCATTTTGGGCAGCAAGTTCATGTCAGCCATGTTTCCCTAGGGGTTATAAGAAACTTACCAATAGAGAGTTAGGCAGTTTAATAAAAGAATAAGGAATTGTAAGCCAGGATTTAAGGAAAAATGTAGTTGCATTGCTCCCCTAAAAGATCCACACCCTTTTTTTGGAGTTCCCTCTTGAAGCTACTGAAAAACAGAAATGCAAAAGCGTTTTTTTTACAAAATAACGGGCGACTTATGTGTGGTTATGTTTCTCTTGGACCTCTTTTCTCCTCTATTGTTGGGAAGCCAGTAAGTTCCCAGCAGTCTAAATAGAACATCCGTGCATCCGGTGAGGGCTTGTAAATGGATAAGGTGGTGAAGGATCCCTCCCAACTCTTCCTTCATTGGATCCTGGACCAATGTTCCAGAACTGGCTTTCAGTTAATCTTCTTGAAGCCATTAATATGCAGAACACCTAAGCCAATGTACTACAAAAATACCATCCAGGACCTTTCCATCTAAATTCTGCAACTCCCTGCTTCACCTATGAGGAGAGATTAGCTGAACTGAATCTATTCTCCCTTGAGAAGAGACGTATAAGGGGGGATGTGATCAACCTGTATAAATATATAAATACTCCATATAGAGAACTCTCTTCCCAATTATTCACTTTAAACTTATTACAAAAAACAAGATGTTAGCACTGCGGGTCGTGCCGGCGCCGCTGCTCCTAATCGCAGGCATGGGCGCCGGGTTCTATCTCTCAGGTAACACTACCTATGTTCCATATCAGTGTTTCCTCCATGCTGAGACTTGCTCTGTTTGTGAGCTGGCGTGGGTGTGTCTCTGAGGTAACACACATTTTCACTAGGTTTTTTGGGGAGTGTTCCACATTGCTGCTTGGATAACATGGATGCTTCATGTTGGTTAAGGGGTCCTCCTAGGTCAGTACAAGTGTACAGTACGAAGCTGGCAGCTTTGAGTTATTTGCCCTCAAGACTCATTTGCAATTCTCCCAAAGGACCTTGAAGGGCAATTTAGAAAAATCTTACCTTGCAATGTAGCCCAAAATCATTATTCATATTTGATGAGGGGTCAGCTTAGGATACAAAAGAGTAGGGGATCGACAGCTCTGGGAATGTCCAGAATCAAGCTGTAAGGCACTGGTCAGCACCAGTCCTCACCAGACACCAGTCCCCAAATCTAACACCGCGGTCTTTACCTTTGGTAAGCCCTCGCTCAGCCTCCGGAGACTGGTTGCATCTCCCAGCAGCAAGCCAGGAGGCCACAGATAGCATTACCAAGATTCCAACAAAGCCAAGTCAGGAATACAGAGCAGAGGTTAAACACTGAATATCTGTCCACCAAACAAAGTACACAAGGGCAAAACACAAGCAGAGACGGGGTCACAGGCAAAAGGTCGGTTCAAGCTGCATAGAAACGAGTGGTCAGAAACAGGCAAGGTCAGCAACAATAAATCAGATGAAAACACCCTCTAGCACAGATTTGCCCAGCTATACGCCACAACAGGCACTAGTGACTGGGAACAGAGAGGCTTTAAAGTCCCAGCAGCCAATAGCAGTGCAGAGTCAGGAGCTGATCAGCCTCTACGATCCCCTCCAGCTGTGCACAGCCTAACAATGGATGCTGGGGAAGCCATAAATCCATCAGGCTGCACAGCTAAAGGGAAGCAGGGGCACTGCAAGGAACCTGTTGGTCCACTTTGAAATGGGCGAGGAAATTATAAAAGTTATCAATTAAAGAACTACAGAGGGCAAAAAGCAAAATGGCAAAAAAAGCCAACTGCAATATGATCCCCAAACTGGGGAATTGCAGTTTCTGGTACTGGAGTAATTTTCACTATTGGCTCCAAACTCTGATGGCAGACACAACTGAGCATTTACCTCAACTCAGATAACACATTGCGCTCTACTTCCTGACAGCCCTGTTAACTCCCACACACCAGGTCCTGTCGGGCTGAGGCTTCCTCATCAGTCAGATTCTTTAAAGGCAAACCCAACCTGCTCTTTCATTTCAGGGCCCAGGACCCTGGAACAGCCCCTATCGAACATACAGCCCTTGGTTGCTCTACGACCCGGGTCTTCATTCCCAGTACCCGGCCCCTCTCTAAGAGGGTCAGAGGCTCAAAAAAATACCACCCATCCAGGGCACATTCCTGAACAGCAGTTTGTAGTTCATGTACCAGTTAAATGTCCATTATACATTGGTCGAAATAAGTATTGAACACGTCAAGTTTTTCTCAGTAAATATATTTCCAAGAGACTATTGACATGAAACACACACGGCTCCGATTATGGTGCTTTTCTTCTCTTTTCCTGTCTCTTTTTGAAAAGAATGTAAGATACTTGTCACACAAATATATGATTGAATATACCAAAGGTTGAACTATGTTAACCCTCAGGTGAATAGATTAATACAGGACAATGGTTTGTCAAGACATAACTTATGCGCATGTATTCTGTTTATTTCATGTAAAAAAAAAAAAAAGTTTTCGTAACTGTTAATGTTTGGATATTGTGAATAGATATATTGATCAAGGTGAAGTCATTTGACTCTATTGTGTTCATTTTGCATATTTCTGTAGTCATCTTCAATATATACTATATACATTTATTTTTTTATATGATTGAAAACTCATGATTACAATCACCCAATTGAAATATTTTTAAAACATATGATACTACCTTCTCTTTTTTGGTATATTTGGAAACCAATTCTTCATTTTGGCCACTCCCACACAACATAACATTAAATATGTTAATGATGCATCAAAAGCCCTATCTTATTTACTTACACAATTTGCACAAAAAAATGACCAACTAAATTATTCACTCAACTATGTGCTGCGTTTTCCTTCCCTTGCACCTAGCGGGGGACCCAGCACTCCATACACTGGGGCGCTTTTAAGCCCTATTTCCTGTGAAGCAATTTATTGCAACATAAGGATGGACGTTCTCTCCTTAGTTAACCCTTCAGTTATCAGCTACTCATATTTTGATGGCTCATTTAGTTGCAGGTGAAGGGCACCTAGGAATAGGGCACTTTCTGCTTCATTACATGGTTTGTGCATGTGCGAGCCTTTCAACCATACACTTAAGGATAGTAACTCTTGGCTTCATCTCACCTACTACACATGCGCGGGACTTCTGAAATCCCGTGATTTTTCGTACAATTCTGGCTCAACGGCGTTTCCATGCCCTTATAAGGTGGGAGAGGTCAAATCTATTTTTCTCAACCAGTTGCATACTCTGCACATTCCGTTTTTCACCTAGCCACGCTTGCATGCTACTGAAGACATGGTGAATCCTTCTGAGGAGCAACTTTTATCTAATACTTATACTTATAATATCTTATACTGTTTACCATCCTTTACCAATTTATCTACATCTTGATTTTTTTACCACTACATATTAATTATTTTACCACTAAAATTCATTAAAAACGATCTTTGTCATGTTACCCTACTGGTTTTGCTTGTTTACTTGTCTCTGTATATTTGAAAAATTTAATAAAAACATTTTGAAAAAAAACGATCTTTATTTGATGTGTTTTTTCAGTGGCACATAACGAGAAAATTCACCCATTTTTTAAAAAAATAATAATTTAGTGTTATTTTATTTAGTTATTTTTTTTTATCAACACATTAAAGATTAAAAAGAATTAGATTTTACAAACAGTTTAAAAATAAGATTTTCTTTAATGGGTATAACAATGCCAGCACTGCAGATGAACAAGACAATGGGCTTAATTTATTAAGGCTCTCCAGGAGTGTTGAAGATTGTCATGGAGAAACAAGGATGATCCTGCAAACTCTAGAATGGAGTTTTTATAAATCATATAATAATCCTGGACCCATTCTATTCCAGATTTGATGAATCACTCAGGTTCTCCCATGATAGTCTATCTTCTCCAGTCTTGGAGAATTTCAATGGAATTCGCAAAATCGGTTAGGCAAAATTTCCCAGACCCATTGGAAGTTTGGGAAAAATTTTTGCCAGAATGTCAGAGGCATTTTTTGCTCATCCCTATTTATTAGGTACATGTTGTCAGCTAGGGACATGAAGCAGCCACAACTTTTTAGACTCTTTACACCGTTCAAAAACGGGAACTACCCCAAAAGCGGGGTCCATGTACCAGTGAAAATACCGACACCCACAAACTAAATGTGCTGAATCTGTCAAATTACAAACTAACAGAAATTGAAAGACAAGTATTAAAACTGGAGTAGAGTTTCTGTCTGGCAGGCACAGTTGATAGGTTTGAATTTAGTAAAGATGTCCACTTGTTTGCAAGGAACCTTTTTTATAAGGCACCCTTTGCAAGCAAGGAAGGAACTACCAGTGGACATTGAGAATTTGAGACAGAATGTGAACATTGTAATTCCCTTGATTTTCGTGTTTTAAAAAATCTAATGGAATTATGACAGGAAAATGTCACCAGTCAAGGTGATCCCTCTATTAGTGTATGCAATCAGAGTGAAAAAGTCAATTCCCTAAGTATAAATGAGGTGAATCAAAGGGATTTTCCTTTCTGCCCTAGGTCAGGGAGGTTCCCTGACTTTCATCAAAACTCATATTTTTTTATTTGTACAGCAAGTCATGAATGACGTTAATTTGCTGGACAATTCCCAATTAAGGAACAAGAATCTATCTAAGGCACAATTGCAGGCAATATATAGCCTGCAAAAAAATCCAACAATAATAATAAAAACGTCTGATAAATGTGGCATATAGTAATAATGGATGTAAAACAATACAAGAATATGTGCTTGGAGATATTGAACAATAAGGATTGGTACTCTCAAATTAAGGACTTCCAACTAGAACTTTATTCCAATATTGATCATGCACTTTCTAGAGGGATTATTAATAAAGTCACATATGAATTCCTAAATATTAAGTATCCCAAAATACCAGTATTTTATGCACTGCAAAAAGTGCATAAACGATTGATTAATCACCTATTAATCAACTAATAATAGGTCCTATTAATCAATAGGTATTCCAATATTAATCCTAATATTGATCCGGGACGACATATTATCTCAGGAATATACAGTATATCAGCAAATGCCAGTCATTTTGTTGATGTTCAACTAAGACTTTTGGTTTATAGCTTACCTTCATATTTAAAGGACACACCGGAGTTGCTTAAAGGTTTTGATAATCTCACTGTACCTGAAGGTACTAGTCTGGTAGGAATTGACATCGAGGCACTATACTCTAGTATCCCCCGTACAAAGAGACTGGAAGTTAACTAGGAATAACTAATAATGTGTTCCTGACAACTGTACCTTCTTCCAGGTGTGCCCCCACTTATGCCAACCTGTACCTGGGGGGATGGAAGAAGGAGATATTCTCCAGTGATGCCTTGTCGATGTATCCTTGCCACATCTTGTTGTGGTGAAGATACATCAACAACGTTTTCATGCTCTGGTCAGGCACCAAAAAGTGCCTGGTCGAATTTATTGAATTTAATGAATGGAGAACAAACTAAGAATTGTTAGCAGATTTTCTGACCAAGGTAGGGAACTTAGAAATAAATGCAACAGACATTGGTTGCTTTTGACTTCAGACCCCATTCTTAAGAACCTTATACCTCCCCACCCACAGTTTACATACAAGAAAGTTCCCTCCCTAAAGGACAAATTGGTAAAAAGCCAGTTTCGTACTTCAAGAGGAGTTAAAGCTCAAACACAATCAGGCACCTTCCCATGTGGTAGATGCAACTCATGTCAATAGATTTATAGAGAGACAGACACTTTCCAAATACCTGTGAATATTGAGAAAAAACTAAACAGTATTGTAAATTGTGGTACAGAAGGGGTAGTATATATGGCTTTCTGCAATTCTATATGTATATGGCTTTCTGTAGTTGTAAAAGTTTTACATTGGAAAAACGAAAAGAAGCTTTAGAAAAGGTATATATGATCACGTATATAAAGTTAGGAGTGGCAAAATCATAACCCCCCCCCCCCAAAATACTGCTTCAGAAAGAAGCTAGGTGGATTTTTGAGCTCAAAGCCATGAGACATCCTGGTCTTAATGAATGCTTTAGTTTTAGACATTTTAGTACACAAAGAAAACCTGGATCCTCCAATCCTAGAGTGCATAGAAGGTCACCCAAAATGACATATTGCAGTGGAGAAAATGGGATATTTGTTTTAGAAAAAATACCTGTCACAAACTCAGCAGGTTAGATACAATAATGGGATTCAGATTTTGCCAGCCTGAGAAGAGGGTAGCCATGGCAGGGCTGATAGAGGTATGGCGCAGTTATGCTGTTCAATAGAGACCCATGGTGCATGTCTACTCAAATAAATTGCCCAGATCAGGTGCACTGATGGTGAGAGAGACAACACTTCAGGTGTCTACTACCCGTCAGGCATGGATTTGGCCCAGCCTGCGAGGTAATTATGACTTTGGAAGAAAGTTTACATTTTCACCCAACACCTTCTGTAAATCCTTCTAAATGCTCTCCAGAACAGAAGCCTGATTACTAAGGGGCATATAGTTGCCAGTTTTCCACCTAATTTACATTTGATACAGAAATAACTTCCCTCATTGTTAAGGCAATTTCCTATTGATCCCACATCAATATTTCCCTCTTTCTAATAGCTTCTGTTTACAGCGCTGGAAGAGTTTGTAACACACGCAATATATTGTATGGTTAGATCATTCCCAAAATTTTATTGTTTGCACAGAGTTTATATAACAGTTCAAAGGTATGATCAGTGCATGATCACATGACTACAGACAATTAGCAGACATAACAGATGTCCTTGGGGTTCTCCTGGAACAAGATATTTTTGTCAAAGTAACAGATATATGGCCGTAGGGAGGAAAGGAAGAGTTTCAAGGCAAAAAGGGGGAAGCGGACGCTAGTTTACTGATAAGAAGAGTACAACTACTTTCAACATAATTCAATCATCTACAAAACATACCAAAAACACAAAAATATTTAACTACAATTTTATCTTTGAGTTGCCAGGGGATAGAGCCAGCAATCAGTATACTAACATCTTTTGACTTCAAGTCAAGGGAACAACTAGTTTTACAACGAGTAGTTCACAAGTATTTCCTATTGTCCAGGAGAGGTGCCCACTACTTTTTAAGGTGGGTTTTATGCAGCATTACCACTAATGAGACCTTATGCCAGACAACCGAGCCAATAAATATTCTCTCCAATATTTAAGCCTTTGACATTTAGTGAGATTATTTTGACTTGTACTGGTCGAGAAGAACAAAAGAGGGTGTAGGACAAGGCAGGGAGAAGAGTGAAGTGATTGGGCAAAATGAGAAACACCACCCCCACCTCAGCCAAATACCAACCAGTGGTGGAGACTGGTTTAGGGGTAATTTATTCGGCTTGCTCCTACTTTCTGCCTATTTAAAAGAGCGCTCAAAACCCATTTTTTCAAACTTGCCTACCCGTCTTCTTCTGTCTTTTAAAACCACCACTTCCCACCACTACATATCTCCCATCCTATTGTTTGTGAAATTCCCCCACCTACTAGATTGTAAGCTTTTCGGGGCAGGGTTCTTTCCTCCTGTATCACTCTCTGTATTAATCTGTCATTTGCAATCCTTATTTAATGTACAACGCTGCGTAATATGTTGGCGCTATATAAATCCTGTTTAATAATAATTAATAATAAAAATATTAATTCATTTTTTTTATCACTGCTTATATTTGCACCGATGAACAGGGAGAATGTGGAATGACCAAGCAGGGCAGCACAATGCCAAAATCAACTCTTTTGAATGGTGTTGTCTAAATACACCACAATAACATTCAGTTATGAAGTAAACAGATAGCAATTATTTAAACAAAGCATTTATAAAATTGAATTCAAGAACAAATTAAAGGCATATAAATATATTTGAGTGGGTGACAGTCACGTGGGTGACAGTCAATCACGTAACAGAATACTATCCTCAGCCAGAGAGGACTATAGATTTTGAATGGGCATACTTGTCCCAATTTAACCTCCAGTGGCAGGGATCGCACACGAGCCGCTGGCCCTTGAACTTTTTTTTTTCTTTTTTTTTTAAATTCGATCTCGTTTGGCGAATTTACACCAGCCGTTCTCGGTTACAATTTTGGTAAGCGAAAACAGCCAAATTCGCTATGAGATTGAGTTTTAAAAACTCACTCGTTCATTCCTATCCCATATGTCTGCCACCCCACCCTGGAGAGTACAGGGGTACATAAAATCCCTTACTTGTTTTCTAAAATGGTTAAAAATATATCTAAAAAACAGACGAGGCTTTATGTTAAAGTAATTTATTTAATGTGTGTGTGTGTGCGTTTAGTGTAACTTTTAAACTCTTTTTTTAGAGGTTATCCCACAATGAAAGGATGATTCCCACGGCTGCATTCATATCATGAGCACAGCTGTGGGACTACTGACAGTGTGGGATCCCCAGGCACTAGGGGGCAATTGAGGACAATTCTCCCCATTCAAGTCTAGTGCTCCATGATTGACTGAGCAAAGGGAAACCCTAATGATGCCCCTTAAATTGCCATCAGAAAATGGTGACTCCCTGCCCCCTACTCAGTAATTACTGGGAGGGGGTATCAGACATTTTTCTTAAACTCACGTACACATATCTCTTTTACATATTACAGGAATTTTCAAAAAGAGTTACTGATGCTGACCTGCCACCTTTTGCCTGCAGCAAGGCCTGTATGCCAACTATAGGTAATCTCCCCTCCCCCCAACTCTGCAACAAGGGTTTGCCAGAGTAAAAGACATAAGATATATGGAAGACCTGATAGCTTCCCGAGATCACTGGACTGAAAGTTTTGGGTATACCTGTTCTACTAGAACCAATTGTGTTTCTCTGCAGAATTCCTGGCATTGTCAAGTTACACAGCCCATTAGCCTTGTTCAGCTACTGGCCCTGATTTATTAAATCTCTCAAAGGCTGGTGAGGATCCACTTTCATAGTAAAGCTGGGTGATCCAGAAAAACTTGAATGGATTTCTTAAAAGTCATTTGCTATTGGCAAACAATTTTAATCCTGGACCTGATCCATTTCAGGTTTGCTGTACCACCCAGCTTCCATTAATTAAAGTGTATCCTCTTCAGCCTTGGAGAGCTTTAATAAATCAGCTCCACTGAGTCTAATCGCTCTACTTAGATATCCACTACTATTGTCTACTGCAACTGAAGGGGGGTCCATCTACCCTTCTTTCTGACCCCCCCCCCCCCCCCCCCCCCTGTAAGCATACTCTACCAACCTGTCTGCATGTTGATTTAACTACATTCAACAATTCGACATGGACTGCTACAGACCATGTATTTGAATAATTTATTAGTGCTATTATTATGTGTTATTAGTTAAATCTGTTATACTTTTATTGTAAACGGTTGTGGTTTTTCTATGTACTATTCTTATTTTTTTAACTCCTTTGTATATATTTGTAATAAACCTTTGAGGACCGACACCACTGTCCCTGTACAATTCTTTATGTTAGACAAATCATTTAACAATGATAAAACTGAATGAAAGGAACACTGGAATGGGATCCTTCTTGATTCCTTCATCCTGACCCTATATCTCTTTATTTGTATTTATTAGGTTAGTAGGTTACAAATACATCAATGGTACATATACTATAACCTGAAAAAAGAAGTGCTGTTGCTGGTGTGATTTCCAGGTAAGAAAGTTTGCAACAGGTTCAAAAAAATCATTTTTTTGGCCTTGGGTTTTATATATGAAATGATATAACATGCAGTATTTTTTGTTTTCAAAAATCAATAGCTAGTTATTAGCCTTCACATTTTCGCCACTGGTGCATATATTTATAGCATCTTTGACATCTTTATTCCTTAAGCTGTAAATGATAGGGTTCATCATTGGAGTCACCACAGCATAGAGAAGAGAAATGGATTTGCTAATGGTCAAGGACAATCCTTCTGTTGGTATCATATAAACAACAATTAATGTTCCATAAAATAGGCAGACCACAGTGAGATGAGAACTGCAAGTAGAGAATGCTTTCGACCTGTGAACAATGGAAGACATTTTGAGGATAAAATTTTAATTCCTATGAGTAGTTTTCATGCACTGATAATTCTTTATTAAATCAATTGCTAGTGAGATTAATGTTGCAAATTTTTAAATTTTTCAAGAAAACTTCAAAATTAAAAGTTTCAAGTTCCTTTAAATTTTGATAGTTTTACAGATTCTTTTTCAACCCAAGAACCTCTATATCTACTTGATGGAGTGACCATGAACTTAAAAACCTAAGATTTTATAGGAAAAATAGGAACTGGGAATGTCTTTTTATTATGTCTATACAGTACCCTTTATTTTTTATCATGAAGAGTGTTGCTGTTTGATCAATTACACATTTGACCAGAATAGACTGAATACTGTCTCTATTCAATACATATTCTTTTAGCAAAGGTTGCTGTTTTAATGCTCTTGGCCATCAATGGGTGTCTTAGGCTCTGGAGGAGCTAAGCCCTGGCTACCATCTTTGTTGTTAGTAGCCTGGCGGATATGTTGTTAGGCACCTCCATCAAATGTTATTTGATACACCTAGATCATATAAATACCCCATTGGGATCCAACTCCACCCTTAAGTCTGCACTAACAATTTCCATATAAAGTGGATTCTGAAAGTATTCAGACCACCTTTTTCAGAAAGTATTCAGACCACCATGTGTTTTGTTGCAGCCTTATGCTACAACGATTTCAGTTGTATTTTTCTCATTCTACACTCAACAGTTGAAGCATCTTTGTCAATAAAAACAGCCTTAAGTCTTTTTAGGTGATGATGCATACATACTTTGTACACCTGGATTTGGGGGATTTTCCAGTATTCATCGCAAATCCTTACAAGCTCGGTCAGGTTAGATGGAGATCCTAAATGAAAAGCCATTTTCAGGCTGCTAAAGAGATGTTTAATAGTGATCAAGTCAGGGCTCTGGCTGAGCCACTCTAGAACATTCACTGAGGTGTCCCTAAGTCACTTCCTGTGTGGTCTTCACTTTGTACTGAGGCTCATTGTCATGTTGGAAGGTGAACCTTTAAACCAGTCATCAAAAAGTTTCATTGGGAATAGCTCTTCACTTTTCTCCATTCAGCTTTCCTGCAACCCTGACCAATCTCCCAGACCCTGCAGCTGAAAAACACCCTCACAACATGATGCACCATACTTCACTGTTTTGATGGTATTGAGCAGGTGATGCGCAGTGACTGGTTTCCTCCACACAAAACATTTAGAAGTTAGGCCATACAGTTTAACCTTGGTTTCATCAGACCAGAGAATCTTCTTCTTAACAGTCGCAGAGTCCTTTGGGTGTTTTTCTTTGTGCAAACTCCAACCAAGGAAAAGCTTCCATTTAGCCACTCTGCCATAAAGCCCAGATCAGTGGAAGTCTGCAGTTACGGTTGTATTTCTAGAACTTAGTCCCATCTCCAAACAGGATCTCTGGAGCTCAGTTACCATCATGATCATCTCTCTCACTAAGGCCCTTCTGCCTCCATTGCTCAGTAGGGCCAGGCAACCAGCTCCTGGAAAAGTTCTGGTCGTGATCTTGGGAAATGTAAGTGCAGACAAATACTTTTTGTAGCCTTCCTGAGATCTGTGCTTTGTAACAATCCTGTCTCTGATCTCTGCAGGCTGTTCCTTTCACCTCAAAGCACCTTCCCAAGCATGTTCAATTAATTTGCCACAGGTGGACTCCAATCAAGGTTTAGAAACATCTCAGCAGGGATGCTATATAGAATGACCATAAATTCCCAGCAGCCAATAGCAGAACAGGATAAAGCCAGAGATTAATCGACTCCCAAAATCCCCTTAAGCTGTGCGCAGCCTTGGAGTATGTGCTGGGGGTGCTGAGAAAGTACATCTCAGGCTGCACAGCTATAGGAAAGCAGGGGATGCTGCAAGCTCCTAGAGCAGAAGGCAGAAAACCAATTCCTTGATATCCTTGCTGCTGGGAGTAACACTGGAGTAACTGGAGAACAAACAGGGTGTGCCATACTACGGTGGCATAAAGCGCAGGAATGACCAGATAAGCGTCCGCTAATGTACAGCTAAATAAATATATGTATTATTTAAGTTAAAAAGATGAAGGTGTGAATTTTCCTCAAATGGACAGGGCAGAAGTGTTAAAATAGCATTATATAAGGGTGAAAGATGGTGTTGAAGTCCAAAGAAGTTGTTCTTCTATTTTGATATAGATGACCTCTTACTTGTCTCTTTTAAGTCAGATATTCTCCTGTCCAAAATGTGCATTTCACTCCAGGGGCATAACTAGAAATAAGCGACTCCTCTTAGACAAATGTTTAAATGTGGACCCCCAACTCTGCAGTAGAAAAAAGAGGAGACTCAAAAGAGGTGTTGCAAACCTCCAGTTCAGACAACTTATCTACCATGTTGTGCTTCTTCCTGCTGCGTCACCCTCCAATCCCATCTGGTGTAAAGGCTTCTGCTGCTGGGACACCAGCCATAACTTTCTCAGCCCTGCCCTTATGTCCTCCCTCCCGTGTTTTGTGCTGTCTACCAAAGCGGCTGGGAAAGCGGGGATGGAATGGGAGAAAAGGCAGCAAAAAGTCAAGAGTCAAGGCTCTCCCACATAACAGCAGGGGGTGACATAGGTAACAGTTCCATGCCCGATTTACTGTCTTTGAAAGATTGTCTTTTCATTAAGGTATAAATAAATTTACACTTTGGGTCGGTCAATCACCATGGGACTTTAGGGGCATTTATTTTGTACGACTCGATGATAATAACACTTTAATAATTAATAAATAATAAATAGTATTAAAAAAAATGCATAAAAATTATTCCCATTAAATTAAGACTGGTAAACAGCATATTTGGTATGCTGAGTTGCAGATTGGCCTAATGGTTCAACGCATTTCTCGGAACTGAGTCTATTTCATCAGGAACGTGCAGCAGCCATTATAGATAGTCAGTGTTGAGAGGATTTGCGGTGCATCTGTGAACAAAATGGATGGCAATTAGGCAGTGCAACTGTCATATTCTGAAAGTCCTGTGACTTTGTGCTGCGTGATTTTACATTTTGAAAGTGATTGGTTCCATTGGTCTGTGTGTTCTAGTGGAAGAAAGGATGTGGAGATAGAAGCTTAACCCGTTCCTGATGAAGCGGACTCAGTTCTGAGAAACGCGTTGAACCTTTAAACCTATCTGCACTTCAACAGACCAAATATCCTGTTTACCAATCTTGATTTTATGGAAATCAATTTTTATGTATGTTTTTGAATAAATAATAAAGTGTTATTAATATCGAGTTGCACAAAATGAATGCCGTTAAAGTCCCATGGTGATTGACCGTCCCAAAGTGTAAATTTATTTGTTGTATTTAGGGATGTGGCATATGTCAATTTATTGTAATGAATTAAAAGGAAATGCCCTGCAAACATTTTAATCTTTTCATTAGGGTGCAGAAACACTAATTATTCCTGCCAGCCCCCACCCCCCAGCTCATCCTCCTATGTTGGATCATATATTTTCTGCAATGTACAGATCATAGCTTTTCTCAATAAATTAGACCACATGTGTATATCAATTTGCAAATGTACAGAGCTGAAGCATATTTTGGTATTCTAGTGAGGTAAGCTGCTCTAGAACATGGATCGAATCAGTAGGACTCATCTTGATTTAGAATTTTGTGTTTAAATAGGTTGGCTAGTAATTATTTTTTTTTAAACAATTAGGATTGGGAGTATTGGAAATTTTTACTGGTGCAAGAAATGATAGCAAAATCTTTGATTTCTTTATTTCATAAGCTGTAAATAATAGGATTTATCATTGGAGTCGCCATTGTATATAAAAGAGACACAACTTTGCTAATAGTCAGAGACAATCCTTTGATTGGTAGCATATAAATAATAGTATCTCATAAAATATACAGACCACTATCAGAGGAGAACTGCAAGTTGAAAAGACCTCATATCTGTCAATACTGGAAGATATTTTTAGGATAACCCAGACAATAAGGCCATTAGATGTTCCAGTTAGAACCATGGGCAAAACCATCACAAAAACAGCTCTTTTCCCCCTACCTCCGATGGCCACCCTGAGTGCCACACACCAAAGCTTGCTGAGCATGTATTAGCTTTTGTCTCAATGTATCTTTAGGATCGTAGTATAACTAATATTTACTACTTAGCTATGACCTTCCATTCTATCTTTACTTCTCTCCTTAGAATGTTTAGCTACCCACCCACAATTCAAACTATTTGATTGAAGTTGGGCGGATCCCCAGGTTACTTTTTCACATGTGTGAGCTCACATTGAAGTGAAGGTGCACCTTTGACGGAATCATACTGATATGAAGATTATTAATCTTATATATATATTTATATTGGAGTGTTTATAATGTCAATAATGTTATTTAAAGGATGTTTGCAACTATTAGTCTTTTTATTGTTATTTCGTGAAGAAGCAAAGTATCTGTGAAACGTGTTGAATTTATACAAGACCATGGAGATCACACACAGTTGATATGCGGCTGTGGTTGCTGTTTTTATTATGGTTGTTATCATGGTAGTGTGTCATATTGTAATGTGGTTTTAGGTTTAATTTTTCATAATAAATTACAATTTTGCTGGCATTTTAACAATGTTGTGTATACTTTGATGCCTTAAAAGTCCCAGGAATTATTGTGAGGATACATATGTATATGTGAGCTCCTTGGGGCAGGGTCCTCTTCTCCTCCTGTGTCACTGTCTGTATATGTCTGCCATTTGCAACCCCTATTTATTGTACAGCGCTGCATAATATGTTGGCGCTAAATAAATCCTGTTTAATAATAATAATATTAATGTCGGCATGCAGCATCACTTTAAACAATTAATCGGGAATTAGCTCAATTAGTTATAAATAAGTACTTTAATGACTGTTTCCTGAATTTCATTACACCTGATTGCTGCAAGCTCCATTAGAAAACATTACAGTGAGCTGTGATGAGATTCCATTTCTTAGTTAAACATTAGGTGCTAACGGATAGTGGTCATTAGGTGTGCTAATACGTTCTACGCACAAGTACAACCCCTCCCCATTCATGTACCCATGCTGAAGAAAGTGCCATTAGTTTGATTGATGAGTGCTTCTCTAAATTGTAACCACCATGTTCTAGCATATACGGAGAAATAATATATGTCTCTTGCTTTAGGGTAGCATTGTTCTAGAGAAGTCTTGTATCCGTGCGTGTGATGAGGTTATGAGTGAGGAGGTCATTAGTAGGTTATATGGGATTGTGTTATACTATTTAGTTTTTCTCAAGCAAAAACACCAAAATTGATCTATAACTGACTTTTTAGGCATGTAACTATAACATGCAAGAATATCTATATTAGAATAAAGTATCAATCATTTTTTTTAAAGTAACAAATCATACAATTGCAATAATGTGTATAAAATAGCAAGCACTGCTCAACAATTGTATAATGGCTGAATGGTTCTCAATAAAAGTCTTTCAACGCGTTTCACTGATATATCATCCACTTCCTCAGGAAGTGACCATGAGACCTATCAAATTTTTGATATAACGATCTCAGTAAATAGATAAATATTCTTACCTATGATCTTCACAAAAATTATGTTTCACCAACAAAAAACAATTTCCATTGAAACATAGCAAATCAAAGCTCCTTGTCCCCTCAGTACCATAGATGGCGGCATCAAGGGAGAAAATAGGCACGGTATCAAACAAACACTTATTTTTGGTAATCAATAGATGGTAAGTAACAATCTATGGTAAAATAATCTTTTTAACATTTTTAAAGTGTCACAGAAATATTATTATTTTCATAGACTGTTACTCTTTATCAGTTGGATATCCTGTGCTTTACAAAATTCACCTATGCTTGCAATATACAGATACAAATATGTTACAGTAACAATGTTCAAAGTACTTTGTCTTACTATCCCGACACATGTCGCTGCTTGGCTTCCTCAGGGGATTGTGTGACTGACACTAAACCATATAGATATAATATGTTACAAAATGTATTGAAATTTTAAACTTCAAAATATTTAACATTTAAAAAAAATATCATAGTGGTATCATAAAAAAAACAATATTGATATCAAATATAAATACAAAATATCAATATCAAAAAAAGAAAAATAGTACCACCAATACTATCTTATTTACATATGTCATTAAATCTTTTTATCTGCTTATGGGCAATGTTTCAGAATTGACTTACTTGTTCACAGGTGTATGCATGAAAGTGATTTTGTACATTTGCCCTCTGACAAAGAAATGACCAGTCTATAATTGTAATGGTACGTTTATTGTAGCTGTAAGAGACATAATACCAACAAAAGAACCTTCAAAAACCCAGTGCTCAAAAGTCAGAGTTTAATGTGCATTGTAATGAGTGAAATAATTATTTGATCCCTTTGCAAAAGATGACTTAGTACTTTGTAGTAAACCCCTTGTTGGCAATCACAGAGATCAGATGTTTCTTGTAGTTGGCCACCAGGTTTGCACACATCTCAGGATAGATTCTGTCCCATTCCTCCTTGCAGATACTCTCTAAGTCAGTAAGGTTTCAAGGCTGATGTTTGGCAACTTGAACCTTCAGCTCCCTCCACAGATTTTCTATGTGATTAGGGTCTGGAGACTTCCTAGGCCACTCCAGGACCTTCATGTGCTTCTTCCTGAGCCACTTCTTTGTTGTCTTGGTCGCGTGTTTTGGGTCTTTGTCATGCTGGAATACCCATGCACAACCCATTTTTCAATGCCCTGGCTGAGGGAAAGAGGTGCTCACCTGGTACTTGGCCCCATCCTGTGTCCCTACGATGCGGTGAAGGTGTCCTGTCCCCTTAGCAGAAAAACACCCTAAAGCGTAATGTGTCCACCTCCATATTTGACAGTGGGGATGGTGTTCTTAGGGTCATAGGCAGCATTCCTCCTCCTCCAAACACGGCGAGTTGAGTTTAAGCCAAAGAGCTCAATTTTGGTCTCATCTGACCACAACATAAATAAGGGGATATTTAATAATAACTTGTGTGATGGTTTTTGTCATATACTGTATCTGTATATTGCAAGCATAATTGAAATTTGTATAGCACAGTATATCCAACTGAAAAAGAGTTTGTTGTTTCAGAAAAACGTGTTTGTTGCCACAAGTCTTTCTTCCTCTCCTTTTTTCTTGAAATTATTAATGTATAAGGCTGGGCAACCTAAAATATACTAACCTCCTGGGTACATACTATATTTATGTGAATCTGTGATGGCTCAGCCAAGGTTTTTTTTTTTTAACTCTGGTGACTGTGTGCTTGCGCCCATGTTAATACCCTACTTCCTGGTCATATGTTCCAGGGGAATAGATTTAAAAATGACCAATTTTACCATTCTAAACAGAGAACATTAGCAAGTACATGCAAAGAAACAGGAATTTAATCTCTGACTTTCCTTGCACTAGTGTGATAAAACATATCATTACTGATATAATTGGAGTCATCCTAAAGTCCTATCAGATACTGGATGACCATAGATATGCGGCATAAAGCATTAAAAAATTTCTGGATCACAGGGTGATTGAAAAAATAGGGTGAGCCAGGTACTTTGTTGCAACTCCGCAATGACTATTATGACTTTAATACCTACACCAAGTGGAGAGCTGCCAAACTTACTGGAAGTCTCCAAGCTTCATCAGGTGCATAGTCACCCTTTACTTGATCATAGGATATTGGCAAGCTATCTAATAAAGAAAGCCAAAGTAAAACTTGCCTTTCACTTTCAATAAGGTCTGTGGCAGTATGTCAGAACAGTTTTTGGATCCAGATATCTTTTGAAGCTTGATGGTTGAAGTAATAAGCCCATATTATTATTATTATTATTACAGTCCAAAGGCAGTGGATAGAAGTTGTAGAGTATAATTATATGTCCAATCTGTTCCAATTCCTGTGTTAATTCCCTGGATTAATTCCCATTGCACTTATAATTTGGGCACTTGAGATTTGGGCACGTGACCAGGGTCCCAACGTGAACTTGCCTGTTGTTTAAAAAGAAGTGCTTTGGGTTCTGATTATGGATATCATCACTTTTTATCTCAATATTTTAATTTTACAACAGGCATTGGGAAATCCCTCCCCCCAATTTACAATATATAATGAAGTTAAGATGGGCCAGGTTTACATTGAGTCCTAAAGGTGTATAATAGGCTTGGAGGTAGGTCATTGCTCACTCCACACCAGAAGGAGAGAAAGCAATGGTTTATAACGATGCATGAACCCATAGCTGGCCCCAGGCATTGACAAAGACACGTTTGTAACATTCTCTGAACAGTAGGGTAATTTTCCAGTTTAAGCTTAAATTTTACAATCATGGTAGTTCTGTTAACAGAACTGGTGCAAGGAACTGTGTCCACAGGGATGTGGAACCATGAAGTCTTGCACCAACAATATGTGTTGGTTATCCCTGGAAAAAAGTTGGGTAGGCTTCCTTAATGTCCAGGTGTTCATTTGTGCTGATAGAGCACATATGCTCTATTTATTCAGCCCTAAAAAAGTGTCCTGAAACCCAAAAACAAACAAGTAATATATCACAGCATACCCGTTTTTGATGTGATGGCTGTTTCTTTTTTTTTACAAAAAATCTTACAAAATGCTTCCTGCACATAGGTTGCTACACTCATCTACTGTATTATTGCGGAAGCTATGGTTGTTTTCTAGGTTTGTGTACTGCTTATTGCTGCCAGCTATGATATGTGCAGATATTGGTTCATCACGAACAAACATAGCAGTGTGAGTGACATAGAGTGTGACTGGGTGACTGAGGCAAGGTACCAGCCGCCAAGTGCCATGCGCTATGGTTCAATCCTGAAGCAGCTCTGAAGCTGCCCTTTGAGTCAACCACTGAAGCCAACAGTGGGGGGATCGGCAGCACAGTCATGGCTAGGTGTGGGCAATAATTGATAGCTTAGCTAGCTGCACCCCTAGGACATCCTCTTGTTTCTCGTTTATCTGTGGTCCATCTGTTGAAGCCTACATTAGAATAGAAACTCTGCTGTGAATCCAAACTGGTAACAGCATTGTTCTTCAGACCATAGGAAGCTAAAAGTGGTGGACTTCACTGGCAGACCTAATATGTAGGGGAAGGATGGGAAAATAGTAAGTGCATCTCCACAATTAAAACCATCACTATTCAAATATCAACCCCCAAGTACCCCTTTCACCTATCCAATTTTTTTTTTTTTTTTTTACATTTTGAAGCAAGATTTACTTACCATACCTAAATCTTCTGGTCATATCATTTGCCTAAACCATTACTGAGCAAGGGACCTGCCAGCCAGACCCCTGACATCATTTCCACAGTCTCCTGGCTCTTTGGGTCCTGGGAAGAAGCCACCACTAGACAGCCAGTGTGGTGGCATGTACTTGTCAAGAAGGACCCCTGTCTTGTTAACAGAAGACTTTGAACAGGAGTTGTAAGTCACCATGGCTGTAGATTATATATATATATTTTCCCAGGGTTATGGACATCCAACATACGGACACCTCCTAGATATGAAGAGGCCTTTCCTGCTCATTCTGTGCAGGACGGAGCTTGAAGGGAGAGGGGCAGGTTGCATGACTTGCAGAAGAAATCTTTCGCTAAACACAGCTGAGGTTGTGAGTGATCCTATGGGGGTAAGCTTTTTCTGCAGCCTCTTGTAACTCTTTAATGACCAAGACAAACGCTGCAGTTGTTTCGTTTTGCATGTAAAAGCACAGCTTGCTCCAGATAATTCATATTAAGGCTCCATAAAGATTTTTTTTTTTTTGCTTTGTTTGTGATTAACTCACTGAGGATTTTATACAGTAACTGACATCACACTGCCTAATAATATATTGACACAAACATCTGTCCTAATTGCATTTATTAAAATAATGTACCTGTTCTGACTTACATACAAATTCATGTTAAGAACAAACCTACAGTCCCTATCTCATATGTAACCCAGAAACTACCTGCATATATAGTACAGGACTGCAGTGATAAGTAGTATTTTTTTACCATTTTTGGCTTTATGTTTCTTTAGAGAGGTGGCTGGGAAAGAAGCCCGGGGATAGTATGGCACTATGTTTGGTAATGAGTTTTGTAAGGTTTTGGGCTCTGGATCAGAAGAGAAGGTTGGATGGGCCTTTACATTCTACCCCAAAACCTGCCAAAGAGAAAGCCATAGCCTGATAGTACCTGGTGTGTAAGGATTACCTGGGCTGGCAAACAGAGCTCAAAATCCCAGGGAGCTCTGGGGGATGGGGGTGCCATAACGCTACATCATCTATACATTGACTGCACCCTAGAAAATGACCCCAGGGCACAACTTCGTGGTCCTTTGGTATATTAATAAAGTCAATCATTACCATGATGTACAATGAGCGAGCTGAGCGGTGTTAGAGCACTTGAAGCTGTCAGGAGAATATCTAAAGCCATATGACAATTAGCTTTATTTGTGTATTACATTAATATAGGAGAAAAATCTCTAAGGCAATTTATTTAATTATTTCCCATTTGGCCCTAAATGTTCTATCAACTCACCTTCGTGTTTTTTTTTTTTTTTTAAATAAAAGACGGTCTTTTAAGCCTCACAGGTGCCAACATAGACTCAATCAGTAGTCATCTTCATGAGGTTCCAGTTAAACAGAAAATGTTGTCAATTCATTTCTATTTTTTGCTGAGATTTAATATGTTAACTTGAATGTGTTTAAATCAATTTCATCCTCAAATCTTTCAAACAATGGCATTGATCTTCTCTAAATGTAATACAGGAATATTTTAAATACTTAAAAAGAATACGCCTTTGAGTTTTCACAGGTAAGTAAAGAAGCAAACTACTTTTTTTAATTTAAGAAATTATTATTATTATTATTATTATTATTATTACAACATTTGTGTTTTTAAGCAGGGAATAACTTAAATATTAAAAAAAGTCAAAAGGGCAGAAAATGTCAGTTGGCCTTTTCTTATATACTGAGTTATAACTTGTTAGTGGTCAGTTCATTCTGCTAAAATGTTTACTATGTCTCTGGAATTAAAAGATTTGGTAACTACTGAACATTTTAATCATTGTTACCAAAAAATAAATATAAAATAAAAAGAGAGAAATCAGATGAGAATAAAAGCCATGATGCTGATACTGTACTGTCAGCTATGTTATGTAATTGTTTGAACATTTACTTGAAGTCATGATAATATCATTCCCAGATGATATTAGGTGATATGGTTTTTTTACAATATTGTCAATAGTACTTGTGAACCTCTGCTGAAAGAGATGAAAGGAACATACAGTATGTCTCCATTGAACAGTTTAATGTTATTGCATTGTAATTTCTCTATACCAATAACTTATTGGGGCCAAACAAATTGTCATCTTTGCTGGTCTTGAGATACCCCAATCTTCAGCTTTAGCTATAGAGGTCTATAGAGATGCAATAGAGAAAAAGAATGCAACATTTCTTAGATGTCTGGTATGCCTTGCATGTGTGCCATTGAGTCTGGTTTATCAAAGCTCACCAGGACTGGAGAAAGTAGACTATTATGGGTGAACAAAAAACTTGGAATGGATCTGTCCAGGATTGAAAACATTTGCCAAGTAATACCAAATGGTTTTAGGAAATTAATTCCAGGTCTGCTACAACGGGTTTTCCCATAATAGTCTTCTTAGAGATTTCCCTTCTCCAGTCTTGGAGAGCTTTATTAAAGCAGGCCCAAACTGCATTTTCATAAAACTAAAAGCATACCTAAACTCAAAATTTTCACTTACGTAAAAGGGTAGACAACCCTTTCATGTAAAGTAAAAATTTTAAAAAAAAGGTGCAGCACTGCCCCCTTATTTCCGATCACCTGGGCATACCGGGAGGCTCTTGGGCGCTCTTTCTGCTGGAGCATCTCGAGTATGCGCAGAAGGAGCCTTTTTGCGCAAAGATAAAAATTTGACGATCTTACGTAAGCATGTGCTTAAGTGAGATTGGTAAATTTTTTCTTTCATCCTACTTCACCTGTTCTAACGCCTGGGTCGGGTGGCGTAGGATGAAGAACAGGAAGAAGAAGAGATTATGGCAGTGCTCAGAGTGCTGGCTCCAGGACGAATGTGGGGACAACGTAGGACCCAATGCAGGACACCCCCGGAGCGATTGGACAAGCCTATTGATAGGCTTCTCATTAGGTCTGATTTATCAACAGAACGCGCGTGAGCTCGCAACGCGAAAATACACCCTGCTGGACAAGGTGTATTACCACGAGCCGGGGCCAAGTACTAGTGCACTCACCTGCCAGCTTCCGACAATGGGGTTGAGAATTTGCCAATTAAAGCAATTAGTTTTCAGCTGCACGATTCAGGAGGATCTGTTAAGCTGTCAATAGTGATGTCATTGCAATCAATTAGCGCACACCTGCTCCCTGTTCTGTGCGCATCTACAGTCTATTACAGGTCACTTGAAATCTTTAGTGCTTTTTTTGGAAATGCTAATTTTTTACGTTACATTTTTTAAGTTACATTATACTAATTCACAAAATTGCCCCATTTATACTTTATATATACTTATACTAATTTGTTGCAGTTGTTGTTTTAATACTTTTTGTTTGGTTGCAACACTGCAAACGCATATCAAGCTGTATATATACTAATTAGCACTTTATAATATGTCATCACGCAATAGTATGAATGTAAAAAAATGTTACCAAGCATTTTGGATCTGATTCAAATTTCACTAGTTTGGCTTGACACAAATCAAATATTTGAAAAAAAAGATTGTTGCCAGAGATGTTATAATACATGCATCAAGGAACATTTAGTGATTTCACTTGTATGTCATAATACATTTAAATGTATATAAATATAATGTATTTTTATTTTTATTATTTATACAAACACACTTCCACTTGCTGTACAAACTGGTTGTGAATTAGTTGTCCAGCTGAGTTGCATACTCATTCTAACACACCTGATGATGATGGAAGGAGGTCCAGGTCCAGGTCCAGGTTGCCAAGCACAACATCAAAGCACAATGATTGCCAAGCTCACAAGCAGGGTCAGGCACTCTTAGAAATGAACAGATGTTGTGTTGTTGCTTCACTTAATTTTGCTCCCTAAATACTGGATTGTATGTAGGGATGAGTGAGCTAAATTTTTATTTTGATCTTGCGGCGAATCGGGCCTTTCTTGCTTACAGAACAAGTAGACGAGAATGGCCTGCGCCACAAGGTTCTCGCCAAATTCAGATGAACTCTCAATGGAGAAACTCGATTAAGAGTTTGCCTGCAGTCACAGCTGATTGGAAGGACTTGCGTGCCTCCAATTAGCTGTGACCACAAGTTCCCATGCTCCCCAGGCTGTACTTATCAGCCCAGTGACTGTTGGAACTGAACTCAGATGAACTCTCAATTGAGAATCTCCATTAAAAGTTCATCTGGAGTCATCTCCATGCTTCTTATGTTTCTCTACTGTTAAGAGAGACCATTATCTTGATGGCGATCCTGTGCAGAAAGCCACCGCAGGTCAGCACACCCTGCACATTCACTTTGATGATGTCCCTTACAGCAGCAAGGGAGGTCAGACCAATAACTATCAATTCTCTTGTCTGCAGTCTGTGGCATCCCCAGGTTCCATTTAGCTGTGAATGGTTTCTTGGCATCCTCTGCTTTGAGACTGTGTGCAGCTGAAGGGTATATGGCGTTAGACTTCACTGGTGAGCAGAGTAGTTCCTGATCTCGATCCTGCGCTGCTATTGGCTGCTGGGACTTTATTGCCTCTCTGCTCACAATCCCCGGGGCCTATTGTAGTGCTAAGCTAGGCTTACCTGCTGCTGGTGTGTGATTTTGTTGAATTTGTTGTTGATTCTGCCTGTATGTATGTATGCTGCCTGGACTAACCTTTTGCCTGTCACCTTAAATCTGCTTTGTCTTTCCCCTTTGATACCACTTCTGGTGGACTGATTACCCTTCATGACCTCTGGTACCTCATGAGTATATTGGACTTGCTTCTGCTAGAATCCTAGACTCAAAGCTTTCTCCAGTTGTGTCTCTCACCTCATCACCGTCCTATTATTTTACGGTCCATGCATCTTTCTATATATAAAGGAAGAATCCAAATATATGAAAGAGCAAAATAAGTTACTCTCAATGCTTTATCTTGTTGTAGTTCCTATGTTAAATCCTCTGGTGTACAGTTTAAGAAACAAAGAGATTCATGAGGCTCTTTCAACTGTAAAAAAAAAAAAAATGTTTTGGCACTTGATGAAATGTTAATGATTTAGACATTGTACATACAAGCTTTACTTTGTGTAAGAATGAAGCGTCTAAACACATTCACATTATAGGAATAGTACTGTATGGGCAAACTTACCCCTGTTTGTTTTTTTTTAGGTTCAGTGAATGTTCTCCAAACCTATTTCCAAAACTCTATGTTGCAAACCCAGTTGGTCCATATTTAGCAACCTGAGGAAGCCAATATGCTAATGAAATTAGCAGGGTTGCCATTTGCTGCAGGTTAGGGATGCCAATATCCGATTTACTTTCTGGTTCCTGGTTGGTATCAAAATGTTCACATTACTACCCCTAACAACAAAAGCCAATGTGAATATATGTTGGCATGTACCATTGGGTGTCAGCTCATAAATTATTAGTGTGCATAGCAAGTGTTTTCTAGAATACGTTTAAAGAAAGTTTTCATCAACCTACATGTAACTTTGTGGATGCCACGATGACGAATAATTGGAGTCCTTACTGTCACTAATAGGCTTCAGCTGGTTTTCAACACGATCTAAGTAGTGCTGAAGGTTAGTTTTCATTCTGATTGAATGTTATTAGAAGAAGAAAAAATGATACATGAACATTCAGACTCCAAAGTAGAAACTTCGCCTCCAATGGACTAGTTGGGTTGAGCATTAGATTTGGTGAACTTTAAAACTTAGGAAAGCAATTTTCAGCTTAATTCATATGTTAATAAACTTTTTATCCCAATCATTTTATTCATGAAGAATGAACTCATATCGGTATAAACAGTGTGTAGCATGAAAAGCATAAAAAGCAAAGTTCCTTCACTTGAATATTGAAGGGCAAAAACTTCTAGTATTAGCAAAAATATCAATTGAATGATATATTTAAAGATTACAGGCATCACTGCTTCCCAGAAACAGGGATTTATTACATAAATTTGCTAAATGGTCTATTTTTGTTCATTTAGAGGAGTAAAACCTAAGGTAAGTAGTTGTGTGGCATGTGAAATCAACATTTAGAGGTTAAAACATCACAAAGTTTATTGAACACCATATCTTTGTAGTTTGAGTTTGAAGAAGGTCACAAAATATACATTACATGTATACATGATTATAATGATATTTATACAGATCTATGACCAACTTCTTCAAGGGAATAATCAAGGTCAGAAAACGGGTAAGAAAATAGCTGTACTCCAAAGGCAGGTGTACAGACCATCAGTAAGTAACCAACACAAAGGACCCACATTCGGGGAAGGGGGGTGAGTCGGTTGCCAATAGGTGAAAATAGTGCCAACGGTAATGTGTAGCCGCTACAAGCTAGGAAGAAGGTTGGCTTCAGGTATTACATCCATGTTGAAGACCATAACAGAACTTACAACTCCCCAAAAGATTTTGATGGTACTCAAAATAAATATGTATTATTGTTAATCTCTCAGCTCCCAACACATTTTGCCCTTTTCTTTTTTAGGAGAATGAGATAAGCTAACAATACTATGAGCAAGGAAATGGGGAAAATCATAAGTATACCTATTTCGTAATGTGACTGGGGTGGTGGGTTACATAGTTCTGAATTATGATAGAAGGTCACCAAGCATGATGGACAACAGATGTAATAAATAGACTCTCCAATGAGATTGTAATACAAACATTTCAGACCAATTTGAGACCAAGTAGTTAAAGAAACATGGGAAGGCTCGCCGCAAAACTTCAGAGAACATAACATTGGGCTTCTGGTGTGTTCCTGACTGACTGACTAATTTTCAGAGGTGTCTAGGTGGAGCATTATGGAATTACGTTTGGTAATGTAAATTGTTAAAAATAACAGTGTAGTTCATTGCATGTAAGGGTGTCTTGGTACCCCGGTGCTTACAGCCTATGAGATAAAGTATGAGATAAAGGCACTTTGTCTCAAATTTCTGCTTGAGGATGGTTTTGAGTTTGATTTGGTAACACCATTTTTGTACTACTCATTGTTTTCTCTGCTGGAGGCTCTGACGTGAGGAAGAAAAGCCCTACATCTCCCAAGATGCCCCACCCCACACAAAGACATAGAGCAGAACTAGACATATTAAGTCAGTAGTGGGGAAAAATAGCTACAGGAAGACTACTGGCAACAATTAAAACTAAAACTTTCTACCTGCTTTTATGGGCACAGTTTTCAGAGTTCAGAACCCTAACAAATAGGAAGCCTTAGTCACAACTATTCCCTGTGATGTACTTGGTCTTCCTAATTCTCTTATGCTGTAAACCATAGAAGTTGGTGTACAAAAGGGAAAGAGAATCAATATTATATGCTCGCGCTATTTGAACTATACTGTCACACAGAGAGACAGAACAACCAGTGGCACTATCTATTGCACGGTGGAAGTGTGACCCCTTATAAAGGCCAAGGTGCAGAGTCTCTAGAGGTAAGGGTGGTGCGCTGCAGACTTTTACCAGGTAATGTTCTTGGGCACACCAGGGTGCAGAACAGTGCAAGGTAAGAAATCAGTGAGCATGAGAGTAGTCAATAGCCAGGGTCAAGCAAGGCAAAGTACAGGGGAGTTCAGAAACAGAACAAGAGTACTGATACCAGAAAGCAAAAGGCATACACAGGTGACACAAAAGTCACCAAAGACACAGAAGGATAAAGGAATCACAGGAAGGCACTGGGAACAATGGTTCAAGACAGGAAATGCACAAGGGAACAGGCAAGGGAACAGCGGACTAAACAACAAGGGGATGGAACAAGAGCTGGGTGTTATGCAAGCGGGTGTGGACCCACTGTGCCACTGACTGGTTAAACTCCGGAGGGGCGTGACTAAGCAGCTACCAGGTCTTCGCTAGAGCCTCTGATGGTGAGGATAGGCTTGGGCTGCGGGGTAGCTGCCAGGTGCCACTCCAGAGCAATAATCCTTTGTCAAGATTCTCTTTAATATACTTGGACATGGCTTGAGTCTCTGCAGGTGAAAGGGGATAGATGCGCCCACGAGGAGGCGAGGAGCCCGGGACCAAGTCAATGGGACAGTCATACGGCCTGTGAGGAGGTAGTGTTTCGGCCTCCTTTTCATCAAAGACATTCATGTAAGCATGATAGGCCGCTGGCAGACCCTGGAGATGGGGTGGTACCTGCGCAGGCCGAGGAGGTGGAGCAGAAAGGAGACATTTTTCATGACAGAAAGGTCCCCAACGAAATACCTCTCAGGTCCTCCAGTCAAGGACAGGTTGATGAACTCGTAGCCACGGACGTCCCAAGCGGAGAGGATGTGACAGATTTGACAAAACCAGGAACTTAATTTCTTCAAAATGAAGTGTTCCTACCTGTACTTTTACAGGTTCCGTGATGAAGTGGATGGATTCTGACAGTGCCTTTCCATCGACGGACAATATAGTCAGAGACCTCTGTAGGCGTACGGGTATCCGATAACGATCCACAAGGCATTGTTGCAGGAAGTTCCCTGCTGCTCCGGAATCCAGAAGTGCCATCTCAGTAAATTGAACATTATCTAGTGACAACGTTACTGGCAGAGTCAGAGGAGGAGAGGAGTCTCCTACACCTAGGGCCGCCTCTCCCATGGACCCTAGGCTCGGAAGTTTCCCGGCTTCAGAGGACAAGTGTGGAGCACATGATCAGGACTACCACAGTAGAAACGAAGTCCTTTAGCACGGCGGTGATTGCGCTCCTGTTCAGACAGTCCAACCCGATCGACCTGCATGGGTTCAGGGACTACCCATACCATGGGGGACGGTTGGTTAGAAGCTTGTGAAGGTGAAAATGCTGGATAACTAGGACCTGTTTCAGGTGCCACCTCCCTGGCACGTTCCTGGAACCGTAAATCAATGCGAGTAGCCAGGGAGATGAGATCATCTAGGGAGGGGGGAATGTCCCAACCAGCCAATTCATCTTTAATTCTCCCACTGAGTCCCTCCCAAAAAGTGGCCACAAATGCCTCATTATTCCAGCCGAGTTCCGAGGCTAACGTGCGGAACTGAACTGCGTTCCGGCCCACAGAGGCTCTAGGTGCCTTTAAGTACCTGCAGGTAATCACCCATAGGCTGTGGAAAACAGAGGGCGTGTGTTACCTCATAGACAAGGAGAGACACACCCACACCAGCTCAAACACCAGAGCAAGTCTCAACACAGGTATGGAACATAGGAAGAGGGTTACCTGAAAGACAGGACCCGGCGCCCGTGCCTGCGATTAGAAGCAGTGGCGCCGGCACGACCTGCAGTGCTAACAGTACCCCCCCCCCCTTTGCGCCCCCTCTCCTCAGGTCTGTTTTTCCTCTACTCTTCTTCATCCCCAAAATGGCCTTTACTTCATATACGTTGTCATCACTGACCGCTACGGGAGCTGAGACAGGTCTCTTGACAAAACGATTTAGGATGACGGGTTTTAGTAGAGAGACATGGAAGGAATTCGGTATCCGGAGTGAGGCTGGCAGCTTAAGTTTGTAGGAAACATCATTAATTTGTTCCAGAATTTCAAACGGGCCGATGAAGCGCGGACCCAATTTGTAAGAGGGTATTTTGAGCCGGATGTATTTTGAGGATAGCCAGACTTTATCACCAGGACGGAACTTAGGAGAAACTCTACGTCTCTTATCTGCGGATTCCTTCATGCGGATAGAGGCATCCTTAAGAGCTCCCCTAGTCTCCTCCCAGATTTCAGAGAATTCTGCGCCCGTGCCTACGATTAGGAGCAGTGGCGCCGGCACGACCTGCAGTGCTAACACTGGGCAGAATCCACAACAACTGAGTAAGAAAAATGCTTCAGCAGAGCTAGCACCATCAGAACTAGACAAATGGTGTAATTTCCCGATGGACAAATAAATCAATATTCTGGCACAGCAGGATAGATGGTTCTACCGGAACTTTGGCTGAATTGTCAAATTGGAGATCACTCCAACCACCAAGCGCTGCTGCTGCAGGTTGGTGGACAGTGTTGCTCAGATCAGAATGCTGAATTTTACCAGTCTAAGGTCCACCCTGACACTGCTATACTTGTCAGCTTTAATAATGCTGCTGGAGATTATTAATGACAGCTGTCATAGCCCTGTGCCAGGATGGGCTGAACAATGACAGTAGCTTAGCTTGGCTGCTGTCATTGTGTAGAAGAATTCAGGCAAGGGGTTGGCCAAGGACAGCTGTCCTTACTTGCTTTCATGTATGACTGGCTGAGCAAATATAAATAATAATGACAGAACTCAATTTATCATTGTTTACATTACCCTCCCTGGCAGTATGATTATTTTAGTATTTTTAAATGTCAAAGGGGTACATTTGACATTTAAAAGTACTTCTCATTTTACATTTTCCATGGGTCTTTTCAGCCGCACGCACACACGTTGCATACCCGCCCCGCATCTACATCCCCTGGCCTCGCGTCCCCAACGTTCACATGCTGGGAATGTGAGGCCAGGGGACGCAGACGCATGCCAGGCATGGCCAAGGGGACACAAATGCTGGGCCAGCTTTGCTGGAGGACGCCGCTGGCTCGTAAGGACCAGATAAGCCCTCAACACCCCCTGAGTGTGGCTCGGGGTTCCCGCTTTTTGTAATGGCAATTAATCCCAAGGGGGTAACCACCAGGGAGGTTTATTCATCCCATCACCCAGGAGGGTAGTCAAGAATTACTGTTCTCAGCTAACCCGTTGTCGGATTGTTTCAACACAATGACAGTAGTGCCATGCCAGTCATTGTAAAGCAGGAAGCAGCTGGCACAAAAGGGATCATCATGGGACACTATTTGGACATCGCCAGATCTGCAAACATAAGCTCTAGTTAAAAAAAAGTAAATAAAGACTTACTTGTTTAAACTGTTTGACTTCTTTATTACTAGGCATTCTTCTTTTAGAACTAGGGACAGGTTAACTCCTCACCTTTCACCCAATGATAGCCAATACCAATGTTGATGGTAGGCAGGGGTAACGTTTTTGAAAGCAGTGAATAATTTTTTTGCCCCTTCCTTTGGCAAATCTGATTCTAGAGAACCCTTTATGGA
Source organism: Pyxicephalus adspersus (assembly GCF_032062135.1). Classification (NCBI taxonomy): domain Eukaryota; kingdom Metazoa; phylum Chordata; class Amphibia; order Anura; family Pyxicephalidae; genus Pyxicephalus; species Pyxicephalus adspersus. The sequence continues at coordinate 3,042,218 of NC_092859.1, forward strand.
TAAGATGAGGGCACTTGCTGCATTTTTCCCTCATGCACAAAGGTCCAAAATCTCCCAAAGTTTCTGGTTTAAAAATTAGAAGTGACCCCAAGCAGTTTTTACATTTTATTAATAAAAAAAATGTTTGGCAGCCCAAACATGGCAGCCCAAGTATTATTATTATTATTATTATTACACAGTATTTATATAGCGCCATCATATTACGCAGCGCTGTACAAAGTTCATAGTCGTGTCAAGTAACTTTTACACAGCACTTGGTAATATCATCTTTCACTCTAACCCTTATCATCGGTCACTTCAGCTCTTGTCATTTTCACCTGTCATTTTCATGTTCATTTTATTAATTTAATAATAACTTCTAATAATGTAACTTTTATTGGCATGTTTGATTACTGTTGTCATGTTAGCAGTAATGGTCACATTTTATGCCCTTGATTTGGGGGATCATTATCCTAAGTCAGTGATGTTTGGAGTACTGAATGGCCATAACCACCCACTGGACACTACAGTTTGTGCAGTATTTTGTTTTTGCTAGCACATTCTGATGTGCATATTATCTTATTTTAAATCAATAGGAATAGTCCATTGACCAAGGTATTCATTTAATAGCTGAGTTTTGGGTGGATGTAACAGTTTGCCCATGCATAAAACCAATTGAGGGGCTGGAGTCATGGGAAGAAATGTAATGTATCAGTGTTACACATTATTATGTTATTCACTTATTCAAAGTTTGATTAATATTGATTTATAGATGTTTTATCATGACTATGTATTGTACGGATATTCAAAATTAAACATTTTCTGTTATCATTGTGTTAAAATCTTTGTCGAAGAATTTGATACAACCAGAAATCTGTTTTTCTTTTCTTAGTAAAATAAGAGAACAGATGCCCTGGGAGATATTGTAAAGGATAATGAATGAATTGAGTCTCATTGTACACACAAAGCCCCTGTGGCCCCATCCAAGTGCCAATTTATGCACCTAACTCAACAAACAATGGAGCCTGCCAGTCTCTTTGCTGGGATATTCAGTCTGCAGTAGTTTAATGAAATTAAATAAAAATAACATAACGTACTGGTAGAGATTTCCCTGATGTTTAATTAGACATCTCCTAATGAAACAAACTAAAATAATGACAACTCTTACCAACATAACAATGCAATACATTACAATAGTGACATGAGATTAGAAATTACATCATTGTGTATATTTTTTCTGTGCTTATTATACTAAAGAGACATATTTATATTCATTAAAATAAATG